>NW_028301578.1:4767500-4785000 GCF_042242905.1 Orbicella faveolata | reverse complement strand
GGATGCCCTCCCCCTTCGTGGGGCTTTCATCCTCTCTTGAAGCACGTACAAAAACTTCAGACACGAATAAACAATACAGACACATGACTCATCTGGCTGGATTATGGTGTAAATTGGGCGCCGTGATTTACTTACCGATGCACTTTTTCGTAGGATGTCTTTTAAAACCTTTCCTACAGGAGCAATTGTACTGAGCTGGAGCCGGGAGCCATTTGGTAAGGTATATCATCTTACAGTCTTCAAGTTCAGTATCACAGTCAACCTCGAAATATCGACAAATGTTCATCCCTGAAACGAGGGGAACAATGTTGCTCAGACTGTTTACGTTCAAGAAATTTCCATGCCATAATTTTTCTTTTTGAAAATGGCGCTAGCCACACTTTTACTCAACTATATTTATTAAGGACATTCGATGCCATTCCGACTGGAACATTCCAGACGGAAAGTTGTGGCAAAGAAAACGAGGACGAGTGGTTTAATATTAAAATAGACGGGATTGAGAGCCAATAATGTTCGCAAATTTGCAACAGCCGAAGATAACTGAAAACTGCCAACTATTTTTAATGACTCACTAAGCGGTCCAAATTTGCATTAATTTATATGGAGAGCTTAGACCCCGTTCGCCACGCCGGAGGAATTTGAAAACACAGGTTTTACTCTGAAAACGCATCAAATGTTTCCGTCCACCCTACGCCGGAGAAATTTTGGATTTGTGTTTGAGGAAAACTCGGTCAGCGAAATCGCATGATTATCGTGACGCCATGGTTTTCGAAAAGCTCCGTTTTCAAAAAGTTTTCTGTCCACACGAAAACGCAAAGCTGGCATTTTCGAATTCATCCTTTTTGAAGAGCGTTTTCGGAAAGCTCCGTTTACGTGACGGATTAATGTGGACGGTAGGCCTAACCGTAGTATTTACTAAAAGCCGCGTTTTCAAATTTGATAGACAGGGAATAATGCAACACTCAGTAAACAACAATGAATTTTTCATAGCGTTAACTTACCTTTAAGTCTTACTTTACGATAATCAAATGTCATTTTACGCTTCGATTTTTTCACTGTGATTTTCCCTTCATATCTATCGGATCCTGCACTGCTAGAAGTAGTCCGGGCCACAATCTTTCCAGTTTGGAATTTTCCCGGTTGAAACTCGACCAAAACATTTCTTCCAACTGTTAACTGGTTCCATTTTGGTATTTTGTCCAGGTAAAGTTTGTCAATGAGTGACGGATATCGGAATATGGTTGAAGAGTTTCTGGTCTTTGACCTGAAATGTAATTCGCCCTTGGCGGAATCGAGGCTGTAACCAACGATATAGCCTCGTTCCCATGCTGGCGGTTTGTTGTCCTGAAACAAACCGAAAGCAGAGATTCTTTTCAACTTGTTAACTGCAAAAGAATCATAAAATGTGTCATGAAATAAAGAGAAACAGTTGATTTACTTTTTGCATTATCTAAAGTCTAACACCTTAACTGATAAAGTCTGTCAACAGTCCATTACCAGGAGAAATCATGATGTTTACGAGAAAATGTACACGGCAAGTTATTTTTAGAATGACGTTTAAGCCGCCAAAGTGCTGGAGCCATGGAAACGGAAGTAAGATAAATTAAGATTTAATGCTCATAATGAAAGAAAGAGTTACATGGGTAGTTATGACTGGCTGGTAACAAAACATAAACCTATTCTTTTAAAAACGGTGGATGTTACGTTCTCTGCGGAAAAACAAATTCACGCATTAAAATTGACTTATATAACTATTTACTAAATGTAAACTGATATAACGCAGCAAATAATGGATAAATCTTAAGAACTAGTATTATTGACTCCGATGGACCAAAGCCAAGAGAGACAGATAGAAAAACTGGTGGAAACTTCATTCTAAGAGTAATTAGAAAACAGCCCTAAAAAAATACGAGCGCTTATTGGTTAAAAGTCCTGTTTCTATTAAACAATTAGATTATGAGCTCGAGATTTCTATCGCTTGATAGTTGACGACGGCGGAGCCCGAGTCAACTATCGTGCGATATAAATCGAATTATAGAAACACTCGTGAAAGTTTGGGAGAACTCGAAAAAGCTGTGGAAACAACCGCGTTCGGCTTGTGTTCCCACAGCATTTCTCGTTCTCCCAAACTTCCACTCGAGTTCCTATAACTCGATAGCAACACGGTACATGTTTTCTATTTTTTAAATAATAGGACGCTCTAAGAGCATTTACTTCGTACCGCAGTATCAAATCGTACTTTACGAAAACGTGTATTGGACAAAATAAAAACAAATTAAAGAATCAGGATATTTTAGCACAAGAGTTCCGTTTAGATATTTACTAATGAAGTTGCTTCGTTGAGTATCCTCCTAATCCAATCGCATGTTGTGAGTTTAAACCATTTTGGTTCAAGAATGGAACACAGCTGTCTACGCATTTACGGAGAACTTGTTTGCAAAGAGTTTTCCAGGTCTTTTTACAACTTATGGCGATTACATATTACATGCTAACAGAAATTGTGCGAAGTTCATTTACTGGTCTGGCGATCCGAGTAAATTGTGCTGTCAACATCGTTGCCGTGTTGCGATCTTAAACCCTTTTCAAGAGTTTTATCGCCCTTGGAGAGCGAATAGACAAAGTCCTTCGCGAAAACAACAGTCCTAGGACAAGCGCAAAACGCATTGCACTTTATTTGCATAACCTTTCAATTTGTGTGTTTTGCGGATAACTTCCGAGAATTTGCGACCTTACCGCAGCTTATGAAGAAATATTTAAGCTGCATATATTTATTGAATCAAGGCTGAAGTATTTTTAAAAAGGAACTCATATATATAAGGGGAGATGCAGCATTCTCTTTTACTATTTATTTTGGTTTCATACTCGTCTAGTTCATGTTACGTAACATGATTTTCTTTAGCAGTCAGAGAGTTTTCTAAAAAAAATTGGAGATCGCTAAGACTGCTAAATATATATGAACTACTAGTGAAATAAATTTGGCTCAACTATCGTCAATGCAGATTTTCCTTAGGACTTGGCAAGAACGTTAATATTGGTTCGTCAATAATCCCGCACAATTCCAAACACAATAGAAGTTTAAATTTCCCGCACAATTTCCCTCGAAAATCACACGTTATTTTTTTTCCCTCCACCCTACTAGAAAGCCAACTAACTTGGAGGTGAGACGTTTAATTCAAGTTACCGAAAGTCTTATCTTTACAACTTTGGAGATCGACATATATTACGCGATGCAAGAAACAAGTGGCATGCTTTTAATGAGCTACCAGTCCACAAAAACGTTTTCATATTTAGCTCGTTTTATTGCAATAGGACTTGTTTTACTGCAAGGTTGTAAATAATGGCAGCAGTAGCCTCATGCAGTCATTGACTGCCTATTTTTTGTCAGTGTTTTCGTCGTTTGAACTCATACCGTGATCGGCTCATTTTCGAGCTCGACCTTTGCTTACCTGGCTGGCTTTCAAGCAATACAATTCGTGGACCGACCCTTTCTGAAAAAGATCGACATCTTTGTATGCGAGATGAACGTATAAGGCGCGATTTGTATCCCACACGTGGGAAAAACGGTCAAAACGTAGTTGTCAACAACTAAAGCAGTTTCCCTTTTCGAAAAGGGAAACTGCTTAGTTTTTTAGTTATCGATGACAAATGTTGTTGACAACTAAATGTTTAGTCTGTGGAAGATCCTAGGCAACTTCAGAGATATTTAAGAAATCCTGTTTAGTGGTGGGTTATTCAAACTCAGCAGCGGGTCCTAATTTACAAAGAATCTTGACTACTTAATAATTTTTAAACTCACCGCTGGAGAACACTTTTTGCAGTGCCTTTAAATTCTTTTATCTTTGAACAATTTAGATTAGTTTAGAAAATGTCGGGCAAGTTTATTCCATAAGTTGGTGTCTTTTCAAAATAGCATGATATTCATCCTTAATTTAGATTTCCTTTTTTTGCAACGGGTTTATTGTGCGCGCGTGTTAAGGTAAGAAGAAATAAAAAATACTTAGAACTCATGAGCTTAATCAATGTGACAAAGACATACAAATTGAACTTACAAGTTGGTGTCTTGCCGGTAGTTTTAAAATCAACGCCGTTAAATAAAACCAACCAAACTAGCAACCAATTGAAGAAGAGCATTTCATGACAGGAGGCTAGATATAAAATAGTAAAGCGAGTATGATGTCATAGAGCTGATCAAGCCAATTAGAAGCAAACCGTCGATCCGTAATTAATTAATTGGTTTTAGTTGATCTGTATATTTGCTGATGACAGTGTGATTTTAAGATTATTTTGAAAAGAAGACAATAATTCAACTGAGCAATTAAATGTGCTGATCCACGGTTTTTCTGCGTTTTTGACAAATATTTTGACGTCGATGCAGAATGATAACCAATCTTTACGCCTTTCCACAAATATCACACAAAATGGGCTAAATATCTTCTCGGAAAGTCTCAAAAAAATTTCTAAATATTACAAAAAATTTACTTAATATCTGGAAAATCCCTTTAAATATTCCTTATTTTTGTGTGGAACATGAACTAATTTTGACTCATAATTTTCTAGCAAAAGTACAAGAACAACAACAACCACTTTATTTGTACTCACTCACAGCTAAAATTTAATTGTATAAAAATAGTTTTAATCTTATATCTTAATACTTTCTAACTATGAAAGTGAAGAATGATCATCGCAGTAAATTTTCCAATTTAAGCAATTGGAAAGAAGAAGCCTGAAAAAATCAGGGCTTCAACGGGATTCAGGCTTCTTCTTTCCAATTGCTTAAATCGGAAAATTTACTGCGATGATCATTCTTCACTTTCATCTACAACCGCAGTTGAAGCCCTGATTTTTTCGGGCTTTTTCTTTCCAATTGCTTAAATTGGAAAATTTACTGCGATGATCATTCTTCACTTTCATCTACAACCGCAATGCAAATATGAATTATTTCATGTATACTTCACATCACTTTCTAACTATCGCGGAAACTTCCAAAAATCCCCAACAATATGCGGTTATTGGTGAAAAGGCAAACCAGTTTTCAAGAAACTTATTGTTAATTAAACTCATAAAAATTCCCTCAAACGCCTTAAAACAGCCCCCAAAATATATTCTACCCTCAAAAAACAAAAACAAAAAACAAACAACGTGGAAGTATTATTAATTCATTTTATTAACTCTAAATACTTCAGTTGTAGCTTAATGATGACAATTACAACAATTTTTCTAAGGATAAAATATTCTTCTGACCTGTGGCCAAAAAACCAGGTGTCACTATAATGAAACTTTTTCACTTGTAATCTAAATGTCGAACCATTGTATTTACAAGCGCGGACGAAAACGAGTTCGATAAAAATCGTTAGAATTCCAGGTTACAAGTTTTGTAATTACAGGTGTAGCGCTACACGTGTAAAAGATGGTAAGAATCAAATTTAATAAAACTTCTACAAGAGTCCGATTTGTATTTTTACAAGAGTAAAACTTGTAAGTCGTAAGTGCAAAATACAAGTCGCATGTCACTTCTAAACATTGAAAACGACTGCTGAAAAACCTATTTGAGCGTCAAAAAAAGGCGTCTCCAAACAAGTTTCGTTTTCCGATTTAAAGAACGTTCTCAATTTTTGGGACGGATTTATGTAGACGGTGGGATTAGCTGTAGGAATAAAGCTGCGTTTTCAAATTTTTCCGCGATAGTGTTGTCGGGGACTAAGCCTTTTTCAAATATCCTGCAGTTATTTAACATGAGCGGGTGAGCCAATCAAAAATCACTCTTTAATGGTTCATGCATGAAAGTGCGTGTTAGCAAATTTTCTCAAAATTTAAATTGCAAATTATACATGAGATAACACGATTGGTGCTTTGCCTTCCTTGATCGTACTATACGTTTAACTTCTCAAACTCATTAATAATTCATTAAGTTTAAACAAAGGAAATCATGCCCGTTACGATGTTAGGATGTCTGGTCTTAATAAGCATAGATTTTTACGATTTTATATCTCCGTTTTCTCCTTAGTTTTAGTTTCGATTGGGACGACATATCAAACACTCAATACAGTGTTTGACCACATTTCCAAACACCTCGAAGCTCGTCAAAAATACTTCGCCCGCGCGTCGTATTTTCAACTCTTTTCTCCGCGGTGTTTGGAAATGTGGTCAAACGCGGTCTTTCGTGTTTGATATATTACATCAATGTTAAACATTTAAGACCAAAAGGAATTTTTATTTAGCCTGCTTCGCTGCTGGGAAATGGTACCAAGCTTTGGTTTGGGATTTGAAGCTGTTACGAAACAAATACCGTTAACAAGAGCTTTACTTTCAAGCAAACTTTGAAAGCATTTGGCGCTTGAAGCAAAATGGAGGATAGAACGCAGAGGATTAAGGGAACACAAAACGGAACGCAAAAGGTTTAAGGGGTACCTACGCAAAGGAGATAGCAGATACGCAGATTTATTTTACTTACGATACCTTCCGAGTTGTTTTTCTCTCCAAAAACCATCATCAGGATCTGTGAAATTATTTTTAATTCGTTCCAGTGTCTCCGCCACTTCTTGATCTCTCCAAAATTGTCGTGTAGGCCATATTAAAGTGTCTTAGCTCAAAATCGGCCAGGGACTGGGTCATTCTATCAGTACTCCCAAAGTAAGTGAATTGAATTCTTGCGATTTTTCGCGCTGTTGGTCCTTTTGCATGACTATAGTAAATTAAGGGAGACGGAAAACGGAACCCAGCAAGCAACACAATTGTGCTAACACAAAACGAAACCCACAAGGAAGCGCAATTGGGTAAGGGGAACCCAACGCGCATGGTAAAACAAAACGAAGAATGCAAATAGTTACGAGCGACTCAAAACGGAACGCAATTCAGCAAACTTCATTTATTACTTGTATGCTAATCCGAAGACCAGATATCCCGCGGCCAAACGTTAAACAGAGTGAGATCTGGATTTGAGAGTACGCGTTGCATCACAGAACCGGTCCAAACTGGCTAATCAAACCTGGTAATCATTTACAGCCATTACAAGTCGGTGATACTACTGACAGACTTTACTCTTCACAACGCATTTGTAGTATGTGGTTGTCCGCGCTTAGTTGTACAGACATTACAACGGCTCAAGAGACGCCCGAGTTTAAAGTTTAGTTGCGCATACGTCGACAAACAGTTTCTCTTCACTTAGATTAGAGTTTAACTCGCTGCAAGTACAACGGTCCTCCGGTTAAATATCGCTCTGAAAGGTAGTCTTTTGTCTACGAAACCAAATACTTACACCTCTATGAATCCACGAGGTATTTTCGAACGAATACAGTCGCACGGACCGGAACTGGCTTTCAACAAATTCAACATGGCCGGTCCTTTTCGCGCCATCTTACGCAGGGTCGCAAGGGTTTGTTGGAGCGCACAACGGTTACTCGGGGAGCCCTAAAAAAATACAACAACTAGTCAATTAAGCCCCTCTGACCCGGATAAAACCGCAATCGAGCGAAGGGTTCAGATTCAATCTGTCACGCAAAGGGTGTACAAATTGTACATATGTTAAGGTTACTTCCCACCTTCAGAGGCCAAAAAAATCGTTTTTTCTTTTATTGGACAAAATTGACGTTCGTCATTTTATCTAGTGTTTCCAAAGGAAAAACATTAAAAATCTCAAAAAGCGGCCGAGTTATTTAGAAAAAACGTATTTTCAAATAAAGTTAATAAACTAGGAAGGTGTCATAATCTTGTCAACGGGCGAGAACCCTGGGGAAATTTTCGCGGCAAACGCTCATCGCTCGTATTTCATGTCATTTATTTACATCACGCACTTGACAAAAATTCCCACGCGAAAGCTCTTTTCGCTAACTCCTATGGAAAAATCAAAAGCAGAAAAGAGTCCTTGGGTAAAGAAAACGAAAAAAACTGACCCAAAGAAGAAAGAAAAAGCTCCATATTGTCAAGGAAAGAAAAAAAAAACGAAACCTTGCCGAAAGCGACAAAGGTTCTTGGTTTGGCCAAACGCCTTCGACAATCTCGGCATCTGCTGAAGATCCGGAGCGTTCAAATATCCTTGGAACAAGTCGCTTTAAAATCAAAGTCAACGTCAGTGCAGGAGCTGCGAACAAGATTCTTCCTCGGAATCTGGCGGAAGCGATGAAGAAAATGAAACCTACCCAAGGGAACTCATTTCAGCATTAAGGGTATTTCTTAAGCTGTCCGTCGATTCCTTAACGTCTTGTTTTTCAGCGGCACATTTTCCGCCTTAAACATTTTTGGCACGGGTTTTGCCTTTGCCTTTGCCTTTGCCTTTGGCGTCTTTGCCCATTATATTACGTCGCCGTCCTAAATTGAACTCCACTGAGCGAGATAAAAAAAAAAAAAAAAAAAAACATGTTGCAATGCGATGCTTTTCCCGGGGAATCTTGATCTATTGTCATAGACACTAGGAGGTCCTGTTGTTCCATTGGTTTGCGGTTTTATTAGGCGTGATAATCTCCGGGCGTGGCGCGAGTTGTTTACGAACCTTTAAAAGCCAAAATCTCGCATTTGATTTTTGGCGGAATACATCCACTTTGAGCGAATTTATAGGGATGCAGATTTGATGGATTTTCGTGAAATTTCGACAGAACATTCCAGAGATAATGACAAACCAAAGTGTGCCGGGAAATTTTGACACATTTTTAACACATTTTTCCCGTGGCGCCCATTTACGCAACACGTCTCGCATATTTTTAGCTACTTCAATTTTAGATGTGGATATCTAGACAACCAATCAGAATATCGAAAAAGCCCGACACACTTTTGTTGATTGATGCCTTGTGAATAAGACTGTGCAGCCATTTTGCTCGTACTGCGGAATCCGATAGCCGATGAATTCAATAGAAGAAGCCTCGGTCGTTTCACGCCTTACCGCCTCCTGACACTTCATAAAAGAAAGCATTGCTGAAATTGTATTTTTTTCGTAGAGTACATTTATTAAGCTTTCTTATGATATATAGTTTGTTGGGGTTTTATTGAAACTGGCGCGCGTACGATTTTTTTCCCGAAGGGCACCCGCGAAGGTGGGAAGTAACCTTAACTTGCTGTGATCTTTAGTTTTCTGTTTCGAAATAGTCTCTTTGTGGCACGATCGAGGAGCTGAGAAGGCCCAGGGGACGAGGTTGAAACATGGGGAGAGGGCTTAGGACGGAAGGGGACTTGGGCGTTACTACGCTTGCGTAGCACCTAATTGCGTCCCAATCCCATCTCGTCCGTCAACTTTCTTCGCACGCACTCGCGTATACAAACAATCTTTTCCAGCTTTGTAAAGTACTACATACAACAGCCAGATTTCTTCAATCCAATCCTTTATTGTGGTAAACGTTATCAGTGGAATAACCATCTTTAAAGTATATAAATTGCACAGGCAGAAATAAATGACTCATTTCCCTACATCTATAGTTGATCATGTGGTATCGGGATTTCGAATTACGTGCTTAAGCCGAGACTATAGAATACGCTAGGAAAGAAAAAAAGATGGACTCCTTGCCCAGTTTCTTGCAACTCTTATGAAATAGTTAGTTATTCTTCTGAACTAAAAAAGGCTACCAAAGGTGAAATGAGAAATCTATGCACATATTATATTTCTCGAAAAGACTTTTTCTGTTTGGTTTACACTGGAGCCTCATAATCCTCTCCTTTCTTACAGTTATCATCTTTATTGAATAATATTTCTCTAGCGCATTAATGATTTATCAATTTGAAACAAAGGAAATCATGACCGTCACGGTGCTTGTAGATATGATCTTAATCAGCCTAGATTTTTACGATTTTCTTTCTACGTTTTCTCCTGAGTTTTAGTTTCGATTGAAAAGATATATTAAACACTAAAGACAGTGTTTCACCACATTTCTTAACACCTCGAAGTTTTTCAAAAATACTCCACTACGCGTCGTATTTTCAACTCTCTTCTTGGTTGCTTGGAAATGTGTTCAAACACGGTCTTTCGTGTTTGATATATTACGTCAATAAACTTTTCTATCGTGACGTTTCATCTTATATTATTTTATTAATGGCGCAGTTTTTGACCGTGTCGAGGACAAGAAAATTATTTACCTCCTTCCTATACAGTCGGGGAAACAAGCACTACTTCAAGCAAATCTTCACTGAAGTCTCGTATTACCGATTCTTATCTTCAAATCAGAGACTAGCAAGAGTGCTCATAAGTACTCCGCGAACAGTCACATCAGCATGACGTAATCACGATACGTCACGAGGCTAAGCATTTTCGGAGACGGATGGCATAGCCTTCAACTCTTACTTATTCCCCCGTCTGTAAATTTGACCCAAAGAACCCTTGCAAAGTGCCTCAACCAATGACAGCGCGTTTTTTCTGGCAACCAATGAATCAGGAGCAAAACAAAAACCATTCCTCACTTACGCACGTTTTCCCGCGCTTGGCACCAGTTGTAAGTTTTCCCGCGCTTGGCACCAGCATCCTATAATACCGCGCTTGCAAAAATTCAGTTGTAAGTTTCCCGCGTTTCGCACCGCTTCCATGTATTCCTGCATTTCACAGAGGTTGCATGTTTTTACTTCGGTTTCTGATATGGTTTAAGTTTTAGGAGATTCACTGGAAAACCAGTCGATTGTTATAACAGAGTAAAATAAAAGTGATTTCAAAATTAAGGTAGGCTAGTAGAAGAATGATCCATCAAACTTAAACGTTGCCTTTGAAAAAAGAAATGTCTTCCACCAAAGAATTGCTCTGTCCTGATCCTTAAGGAGATAAAAGGGAACCATATTACAAATATAAACGCAGGTTTATTTAGTAACCCAACATTGTAGTCAGGAATTTAGACTTGGGGTTTGTGTACTGACAGTAAAGCAGTGCCAATCCATGAGGGTCTTCCAAGCTATGCTGAAATCATTTACTCACGTAAGCTGTAACATTTGCCAGGTCACTCACCTCTTGTAGTCACTTGATACAAGGCTATGCTTGTGGACCTCTCAAACTGAAACAATTGAGACGACCAAATGATTAACTCTCGTTAATTGTTATGTAACCACAACTGCTCAATAAAAACTTCAACAAAAAAGTCACGTTCATCATCTCTATTAAAATTTTGGGTTTTAGTCTTGAATTTTAAATGCCCAAACAAAAGTGTTTTTTTACTGTTTTCATGGTTTTATTTGTGATTTTCTTCAATTTCCTTCGGTGAAATCTTTCAAAATTTTCACAGCAGATCGCATCCTTCGCGATGCGAGTCTCAAACACGAAAAAAGTAGGGTTTGAACAGGAAGTTTTTTCGATTTTTGCAAATTTACCTCTTTTACCGCTGCGAAAAAACTGGTCTTATAGATTTCCCTGAAAAACGAGCTCTGACTAAAGTAAAATATTAACTACCAGTCTGCCAAATTTTACAGGAATTTCACCGAAGTAAACACGAGGAAATTCACTGTCAGTTTTGCTTTTTGTTATCATGTTGAAGTCATAAAATATCGAAAAACATTAACGTTTTCCTTCGAGCGCGCGCAGATTACTTGAGCTTTCGTCCTCAGCGCGCGTAGAATCGTAAAACTATAGGGAGCCACCTTAGACAGTCGTTAACAACAACACTCGTCAAATCTGTATTGACCTTATAAAAACTGACTTCGAAAAAAAAAGTTTAGACAGTTTTTTCTTTGACTAGAAACACGCAAAATAAAATACTCTGCAAGGTACATACCAGTTTTCATCTTCCAGTAAACTAACAAACTTGTCAACTCGATCACGCTTTATGGTCTGAAACAAAAAAAAACATATAACGTCTTAACTGGAAAAAAAAAAATGAATTCAAAAACTTGAACAAAACGAGTGACAAAGACCTTCCTGAGAGCAACAGTGCTGTAGAAATACTACTTAGTTGAACATAAACGATACCTGGACAGCCATCTCTGCCATCATGAGGAGTTTCTTTATGCCCACGAACAACCTAAAAAAACAAAATTGTGAAGTTCAATGCAACTGCAAGTTATATAATTAGAAATGGCAATATTGCATGTTGTTGCCATGGAGATGTAACTGTTGCTTAGCAAAGTCCCCCAATGAAAATTTCCGTCTCAATCAAGGCAATCAATTGCTTACAACAGTAAAAGATTTTGTTCTGTTAATTGTCATACACGAGTCACGAGTCAAGTTAGATTTTCCTGTTTTGGGTCTTTTGGTTTTAATTTCTGTGTAAAAATGTTGTACCCGAGGGACAAGAACGGCAAGATTTGACTCTTTTTTCACTGCCGATTGGGAGAGTTTATTCATGAAGAAGTCATTTATTAATTTTCCTCACAGATTTCGAGCTCTAATACTAACATAAAACTGAGGCACAGGAGACAATGTGTCCAACCCATGGAGGACATTGATTTTCTGTAAAACACTTAGTTTTATGGAAAACGCTTCTCCGCAAAATTAATAGACTAATAGCAGGTCAGCGAGAAAGATAATATTGTTTCAAACTGCAAAACGAAATCTTAGCTGTGGAAAACTGTTTCGTGTCAAACGATATCAAATATAAAAAAGAAAAGGTGAAAAAAAAAGTTGACTCGAACTTGACTTGTGCTACGATTAAACTTACCCAAAGCAAACGAGGAAGAATTCATTGGATTGTTTCATACCTTCTCTGGCCAATGTTTCTCTCAATTTGCCTAATTTCATCTTCATCAAACAACTTCACATGCTGCAACAAAATATTGTATTGTTACTGGTTGTTTGAATGCAACGCAATCCATGACTCATCTGGCCTGTTCGATCAAAGAATTGAATTGTACATCAACTTTTCTTGTGCAGCAAAAACGTCTTTAATTTTGAGCACTTGCTCGAGTCAATAGGCGAAGGATCAGTTCAACGCTTTTCCAGCTACTTTGTTCACAATGGTCGGGCAAATATCGCCCCAATCGCGGAATGCCCTGGTCAGTTAAATAATCACAAAATGTTCACGACCCATTGACTGCCTTACAGGCTGAGCGAGTGAATTTGTCCCCAGCTAACTGCTATAACTCTCTCGCAGCTTCGCATTCACTAGTTAAAAATAGCTCTGTAGTGTTCAAGATTAACTGCCGCTGGAGAGTTTGGTAGAGAACGGAAGTTTGTGTCAATAACTTCATGTCCTCCCAAGCTAAATTGTATGTAGACTGGCAAACCGTTTCAATTCATGGATCATAGTGTATTTGATGTCAGGAACGACTCATATGAACATTAAGAAACAGCATGTGTAAACTAACCTGCAGCACTTCTCTGAGTTGGTCGGTGGACGAGAGAGAGGGAACATGGATCACAGTGTTAAATGACTCAACAATGCCCATGGTTTCCAACACCTCTCGGCTGCTGGTTGTCCCAATGACGATTAGCTTGCGACCCTAGAGGATGGAAAAAAAAAGAAAAAAAATGGAGTAATCAGTGTTGTTTTCTTCACAAGTGCCATGCTGTCGTTATCGTTATCATAATTTTCAATGTCAACGTAATTGTGATTGCCATTGACGTCATCCTCAGTGTCGTTGACGTCATCATGAAAACCATTTAAAACATCATCGTCATCATCATCACGACCACATTATTCTCATTGACGTCATCATCACCATGGTCTTCATCATTGACATTGACGTCATCAGCATCCTCACGCAGCACTTGGGGAGAAGCGTTGCGTGACAACCCTAACAACGGCTGCCAAGCAGACTACCATTGAAGTGCACTGTAAAATGTTATCCCATGTGGCAAGTTACTGAAAAGCGCCACCTCTCGTGCCTCAGACAATGACACAAAAGAGGGCCGAGTCCTCTAAAAACGAGACGATAATCATAAGATCATAGCCTAGTTAGTGTGTAGGGATAAACTGGTTACGCACCTTCCTTAGCTTCTTCTTAAGTAACACAAGCAAGGCTTGAAGGACCGTGTTAGAAAACCTTGGTCCAATGGCAACGTAGTCTGAAATTTGTAAAGCAAATAAAATTCACAAAGTAAATCACGCAGTTGCACTGGTAATGTTTAGTAAGGTGTGATGAACAGCGAAACTACATTTTCGTTTTACTAGCTGCCCCTGAGGACAGGAAGTGTTATGGGGGCTGACTAACGCTGTTTTAGGCGCTGCTGTAACGTAGATCACGGTGGTTCGTACCATTGTTGTCACGCAAGACCACATGAAATGAAATCTAAAGATGTGGAAAGAAACCACAAAACCAAAACGAACATTTTTAAAGAGACACCTATTAACCTTGCAATAAATAAGGATACATACCTAACAGGCGTTCTATATCATCAACAATGATACAACTGAGGTCTGACTTGTCCGCATCGTCAAAAATCTATTTAAAAAAAGACCACACATTAAACAATGTATCGAAATAGGTCCCACAAACAATACACAGGAAGCGTTTTAGCAAGGATGTCTAGCTGATTAAGGTCGTGTTCTATTGGAATCAACCGTTTCTGGTTGGTTGAGCTGGTTGGGTTGTTTCGTGTTCTGCTGAGGAAAAACCGTTTTCGGCTGGTTTGATTGGTAAACTACTGTATTTCAGCTGGCCTCAAATCAGTTTGAAACGGTTAAAATAGCATTTGCGTGATTATGTCACGTGATTACGCAAAAGGGTTGTTCCCAGGAGTTACCGCGTTTCAACCGAAAACCGTTGGAAAAGTGTTCTATTGAGAAACGTTAACCATCTCAACCAAAAACAGTTGCGGTTGAAACGGTTTATCACAATAGAGCGCGATCTCAAATTGCTCTGGCACACATGTGTACCACTAAGTTCTTGCAGTGTATAATCTGCAGAGTATAAGGTGCTACTCGCCTTTTTAATAGTTTGACATTTTGCACTTTCGACAAAACCAATCATGTGCTCTGGTGAACACATCTTGATGAAGGGGAAGTCTGAAAAGAGAGCCATCTGCACCGCGAGTGCTGTCTTGCCACACCCGACAGGACCTACAATCAACATCTACACGGTTAACTTCCTAAGAGATAAATGTTTTGTTCATAAATTTCTTCAGTTTGGGATTCTGTTACAATGTCCTGGTGATCAGAGAAATTGAAAACCACTGTTTCTACTCAAAGATGGTTTCTTGAGTCTAAGTTTCTTCCAAATTATTTTATAGGTATTAATTGTTTTCTATTGTCTAAAGAATGCCTTATATACTTGCAATGATTACCAACCGCAAAGAAGCTTCATAAAATGAGCTTTAACTGCCCTACGCACCTTCCAATAACACAGTAATTGGCGAGGTGATATCTTGGGTTCTCGTTTGCTGCAACAACAATTTCCCATCGTCCAATATACGCTCCACTTGGTTGCCCCAGCGGATAATTCCTAACAAACGAATGAAACGAAAAAGAATTACTGGACAAACTAGCTAGATGTGTAAATAGACAGAGGCATATATAAATGGAACACAGAAAGGTCCGTGGCAAAAAAATTGTGGACTACAACAAAGACAAATCACAAAGAAAAAAACAAAGTTGTCTTCGTAGTAAATTTTGGGTATATTCTTTTATGATATAGATAGGACCCTGCGCGCGCTCTGATTGGTTAAAAACCCATGTTTTGTCAGAGTATAAAACAAAGAAAAAGCGTGTTTTATTGTTTTGCTCGTGTAAAATCTATATCATAAAGCAAATGAAGAATCCTAAGCCGTGTTTTGCACTGTGATAAAACACTCCGGACATTTGAGAACACTCGAGAAATGTAGAAAACAATCGCCTGCGGCTCGTGTTTTCTACATTTCTCTCGTGTTCTCAAATACCCGTCGTGTTTTATCACGGTGTAATACACGGCTCAGGCTTCTTTATTTGTTAAATAAACGTCTGTTACATCTAGTTGGAATTACTTGAAAGGAAGCTGACACCATTAGTAGCTTAGGAGAAAGACCTATAGAACTGCTTGTCAGAGCCATTCTATTCGGAAAACAAACCGCAGGCTTTATAGCTACGACCTCCAGTGACAATCAAGTAAGCTGATTACACTGTTACAGTCTTTACTGTTCAAGAGCATCTACAACTTGCATATTAATTAACAGCAGGAATTCTTCACTTATCTACTCACCATTAGCTACATAAAGATCGAGATTGTCATCAGAAGGTCCGAATGCCTACAATACAAAACAACACAAACAATTTAGGAAAAAAAACTGTACAATTTAAGTACAAAAAAAGTAATCTACATAGTGCTCACAAGGTGAAAAACCATTTTGCTTTTGTGTGAGGGCCTACTGTAGACATGATACAAATTTCTGGTTTTCTGCAATGGTCTCTCGCAAAGAACATATGTAAACCAAATTTTTTTTTCCAAATTATCTCCTTGACTTTGGGTGACTGATACGTTATTGTTAGCGTTGATTTTCTATTTGATAAGATTTTCGCCAAGATCCCCTCAATCTTGGCCAATTATAATAGCCATCAGCATTTTAATAAATAGAGCACTTTTTCCGTGTTTACATAGCCTCGTCTAAACACGAGGCGGGGTTGGAGAATTCGAGACGACTATGCAACCCCGAGATGCAGTCGAGGGTTTGTATAACTTTCGAGAATTCTCCCAACGCCCTAAGTGTTCAGATGAGGCTATGTAAACAAGGAAAAAGTACCCTATTGCTCTTACAAAATGCTGCTAGAAAATTTGTGCGAATCAAAAACGTCGCAACCTTATTAACAAATTCTCATCTAAACACACCTATCGACCAATGAGAGCGCGCATAGTGGCTCAGGTATTTTATAACAAAGTATCGACAAATGACTTGTTTTACTGACCGGTTTTATATCATGTTCCAGTGCATGATGGAAATCTTCGCGCTTTACAACGATCTTTTCAGCAGCCTCCGGGTCGATCTCAAAATTGTTCTTGAGCTGTGAAATAAGTATATCTTATTACATGTTTTGGTGTGTAGTATCGCTGTATATTTTTACGAATTGTGCCGTATTTTGACGAGCCTGTAGGGCGAATCAAAATACAAACAACAAGTAAAAATATACAGCGATACAACACACCAAGACATCTAACAAGAAATTTATGATCCAACTGTCGTAGTCACTGTAGTCAATAAAAAGAGGGAGAGTGTGACAGTTTTGCGTGTGCGCGCCGACCTGTGCGGCAAGCAGGTTTTCTACCGTACAAATAACTGTAAAATATGGCTGTACATTTGTACTATTATTTGGACGATATTCGCTGCAGTTGGGTAATAAAGGAAGAATATGGAACACTTCTCTAACCGAAATAACACAGACAAAAACATTTTTAACTTTGACGGAGGGAGCTGAGAGTTGGATCTCAGAACGGAGATTTGGGAGTATTAGGAGAGGATGGGGGGGGGGGGGATGGGGGGTAAACAAATTTTACACTGTTCTCATAGATTTACTGAGGCGCATGTATTTTTTGTTTGGTGACGAGTGTCTCAGGCCCCGCCCACACTACGCCAAAGAAATTTGCAAACGGAGGTTTCACTCAGAAAAGGCATCAAATGTCTTCCGTCTACACTACGCTGGAGAATTCACGGAAATCGCAGCAATTAGCGGCCATTTTGGATTTATTTTTGCTTGAGGAAAAC
>NW_028301578.1:4662500-4762500 GCF_042242905.1 Orbicella faveolata | reverse complement strand
TTTCTAATTTAATTAACCGTCCCCCAACTGGTAGAGGGGTGTTTCTGTCAGCAAGCTAAATTTAAATACTTTAATAAAGTTTTTGATTGATTGATTGATTTTCCAACAGAAACGTTTCTACATTTGTATTGATTACATGTAGTGACTTAAACAAAAGTAAACAACTGCTGTGTTTTGCCCATGGTCAAGGTCAAAACTATGAGCAAACACTTTTAATAAGCTTTTGATAAGAACCTAACCCAATGTTGATATCTGGCACTCAAACCCAGCCTTTTGATTATCTGCCTTCCCAGATAAGGACAAAATTTGTTAATCACTAAGGCTGGTCAAAGATTTCCAAGCAGTCCTGTAATGTTTATTGGAACACAGCATAAATATTATGCATGGTGAAGTAAATTTTACCTGGTCCACTGATTATCTTTGGTTCCCTTGTGTTCAACATCTTGCCAATCTGCCGGGCCATTAGTGTCTTTCCAGTACCTAAGCAAACCAGTATGTTCCATTATTAGTCCACCAAGGTTTCATGTAATTACTGATTAGAGCCAGCTGGGGTTTCATTTTAAGGGCCGGACACTGGGCAAAAAGACTAGCAGGGAGGATGATTTTGCTTGCCTGGTTTTACCATTTAGAGGAAAGTTCTTCTTACACATACATGTATAAAGAAGTTAGTTTTGGCCCCCTTTGAAGAATCAGTTGCCCTCCTGTTGAAAAGCTTAATGAAACTCCTGTCAGAGCTCAAGGTTAACACGATATGGATCAACCCTGGTTAAAAGGTACAGTACATGTATTCAATTCACAGGTTACACTGTGTTTAAACATGCATACCTGGAGGTCCAAATAACAGAATTCCCTTGACATGCCTGAGTCCTAAAAAACAAAGGAAAGACAACGTTACAATTACAACATTGACAGTTTCCCTTGTGGTGAGAGATGGCATCTGTTTCACCTTAAGAGCTTCAAACTACAGTACATTCAATTGTCTCTTGGCCACTAGTGTGCACTGCATTGCATTCTACCAAGGATTGGCCAGTCCAATCCCATGACATGTAGGTAACAGACTGCACTCAGCTGGCTCTGCTGGCCAAGTATTATTTGCCATAATTTACCCTACTAGGAAACCTGTTCACAGGCTAACAGTCCCTCTAAGAAATCAGCAGTAATGTTTCTCTCCATTGAGTCAACGTAAGAGCTCACATAGAATACCTAAAATCTCTGGTCCAAATTTGGGATGTGCCTACCTACCACTTAACTGTAAGTTTTAATCATGCCATTTACATGTATGTCTACAATGCAAGTATACATGTATGTTGTAACTTTGAACTGCAAATTGGGGGCTACATTTTGGTTAATAAGTACAATGTATATGGGTGCATAACCATTTATACGTACAAGTTTTTACAGTCAATTCTACAATATACATGTAGAATGCAAAATTAATGGACTCTTCCTTATGATGTGCATCAACTGTCTTTAAACACTTGCCTAATTTGTCCACAACTTCTGGCGGAAATAACCGTGTGGCAAAAGCTCTTCTAATGATGTTTGAGAATTCCTGTTTCATAACGAAATGAGGAATATAATTGAAGATATCAAAGCAAAAAGAATACAAATTGGTAAGCATCTTGGTTAGGAGACAGCATCTAATTGTGAATTTAATACTAGAGACTGTCTTTTACGTTTTATCTGACACCATTTATAACATGCATCATAAGCACAATGCAGCTTAACTGAAATTTTCAATAACTTCTGTTTAACAGTGATATTCTAGTCTTCAGGTTTGGGATGTGTATAAATATTATCAAGCTCTTATCCACATTTGTTCCAAATATCCTGCTAAATTCACAACTATTGTTCTTGGCATTATTAAATTTAGTTAAATATAACAACTTAACGAAGTTAACCACCGCAAGCACACATCTACAATGTAGCTGGCTTTTCCAGTCAGCAGTTGATCTCACAAGTGCAGGCTCACGTGGATGGTTGCAACTATGTTACATGTAAGGCTGGATCTTTTGAGTTCTTGAGCAATTTTGTAGTGCTTATTCTGTTAGCAGTCCTGAGCCATTTTGTAGTGGTTGTTGTCAAGCCTTCCCCCACCCCACCCTCTGATTTTTTTTTTCCTTTCACTGATCTAATCAGTGTTGATGGGACTTATGGCTGGGTTGTGGAAATTTTCTTGTTAAGGAGGAGGTATTCTAAATGGAGGCTGGCCGGACACAGTGGAAGTCCCTGGATACCCCAGGCACCAACCTTCCATTTAAAGGAGCTCAGTCACGGTTTGCTCATATTGAAAAGTGTAGCCTCAATTTTTTAAATTCATCGCTTGTAATCCCTGTTAATCTTCTCCATCCTTAGCTATCCTCATTCCTTTATGGTTTGCCATTATCTCTTTGGTATTTCTCTATCTTATTTTAACTGTTATTTGCAGGTTTCCTACCATTTAAAGCTAAATTTTTATTTGGCCAAAATAGCTCAAAATACTGTGACTGAGCTCCTTTAAGTGAGGCAGCTTGTTAATAAGCAGATCCAAATTGTTTACAATTTACAGTACATGAAGATAACCCAGTAAATGATTACAAAATAATAATTTACATGTACTTGGCAATTATATGATATTTATTAATGAAAAATAATATGTTTTGTTAATGATGGATATTCATCAGCAGTGTGAAAACATACCTTGTCCAGACCTCCGATTCCCAGCTTGGTGAAGTCCCAGTCCCTGCTGATAATGGACTGTGTGGCAGCTTTTCTGAGAGGTAAAAATCAAAAGCCACACTGTCCTGAATTGTTTGATGCAAGTCCTAAAAATATTGTTTATCAACCTGCATCATTTCACGGTTTGGTGCATGTCTGTATTTTTTATTCGCCTGTGCATGCTTTTTGGCGCAGGCCCAGTTTTTCCTTGTTTATGAACTAGTCGTAAGCAAGTTACCTAATTTCACATTCAAATAGCCATAAAATCATCAACCGTAGAATAAATCATTTGGGTCAAAACTAAATTCAATGATTGACAGTGTCATTAAAACCCACTGAAATCTTCTGAGAATTTGGGTCATCCATCATTCTGCCACGACTAACTACAGGTATACAGTAGCACGTCAAATGTTACTGAACTACATCTGAGTGGGGTCTTTAAAACGACAACTATGATAAGAAGCGAACAAAAGTATTTTGATTAAGAGACATGCGCCGAACCGTGAAACCCTCCCTCTAAAGAATACTGCCTTTGCTTGTGTAAATTTACAAATACACTTACTATTTTTTTTAAATTTTATTCCTCCAATACCTAGCTAATACATAGATATATAAATATAACGTAAAGAAAGTAAATAGTAACCGATAGTGCTTTGTAAGGAAGAAAAAAAAATGCAAAAAACAGACATTACATCACTTAAATTGAATTACATTGTATAATATTGCAAGGAGAGGAGAGGGGCACATCCAGATAAACTAATTTCGTGCCCCTAAAAGTTATGTATAACTTGAGATTATTAATAAAAAGAAAAGGATAATGTTTTCATTAGTATTGAGCAAGGTACCAGCGTAAAAGTGCTTTTCTAAACATTTTTTTAGATGGTTTGTCTCTAATGGATTGCGGAATACTATTCAAGGCTGTTGCCTAGGGAAATTTTTAAGGAGCCCTTTGGGCTCCTAACTTTAAAAGTTAGGAGCCCAAGCCACTTTTTTAGGAGCCCAGAATAAATTTGCAGTGGTCAATCCGGGGGGTTGGCGAGGCTGGGGAAGACAGGGGGGGAGTGAATTTGGAAATTTAGGGGAGGGGTCCGGAGGCAGAGATTTTCCATGAGACACTAATATGGTTTATTTTATCAATCAAATTTTTGAAATAAAGTGTTCAGCAAAGTGGTCAGGTCATGACTGAAAAAGAATACTATTTGTGGTCAAACAAATTCAATAATCGGTGTATCCATGCAAGTGCTGCAGCTTTTTTTACAAAAATTTATATTGCCTCTTTCGTTTTTGAGTTTAGCAATTCTAAACAAATCATGAAATGCAAGCTGCAAATGAAAACAAATGAAGATGAAATAGGCATTTGGGGTGTTTGAATTTGGCCTCACTGAAATGTGCTTTCCTTCCCCGGGCTTCAGGGACATAAGTATAAACAAAAGGTGCCTGTTTTAGGCAGCATTACTGCATTATATTGGCTGCTTCTTTGGAGAAAATATATTCTCGTATATTGGGCGGAGCCACGACAATTCGTTTGATGATTTAAAATATAAAACCCTGGTATGCAAAAAGAATTGCAATGATGTTTTCTTTTTGCTGGCTTGTAGCTACTTGCATATTTCAACTTTTAAGTCATAAATATCCTTTCAGAAACTACAGAAATTCATTCAGTACAGCTACGGTAAGTGAAGTTTTCCAAAGTATCGGACAAAAAAAAAGAGCCCAAGAATTAATCCTTATTCAATTGTTAATACAATGTCTGTAGCAGCATCACTCCAATTCCAAAAATATTTGTTATCAAAGTAGTTATTTTGCAACTGGAATCAGTTGGGCATCAACAGAGACACAATCCATTGGCATACATGACATGCATGTATTCAATACTGAGCTTGCAATGCATTGTAGGGCGATTTTCAAATATGGCTGTTTTCGGTTGTTTGTGAGCGGAGAGAGACTTTGTTGCCGTGCTTTGGCCCATATTTCTCGTGTTAAAAGCAAAACAGGACCAGAGTAGCTGTTGTTTTCCGTTTAATTTATTGTGTGAATGATTTTTTGGCCGATTTCATTAGAAGATTGAAGTCATTGAACAGATTAGATGGGAATGAAAACTCCATGTTTAGGCGCCCACGCGGGCTCCTTGAACAAAACTTTAGTCGCCCGCACTCGTAACTTAGGCGCCTCAGGCGACCGGGCGCCCGTTAGGCAGCAGCCTTGCTATTCCATAAGAAACTTCCAATAATGATGGGGCAAAATCTCCTAAGATTAGTTCCAGACATCCTTTGAAATTTCTTCAGGCCATTTCAAGCACATTTTTTGTTGTTTTGTTTTGTTAACCTACGTTAAAAAGAAATCACTCTTGAGGGAGCGGGGGAGGGGAGGGGGGGGGGGGGGGGATTGAAGCTTACATCAAGAGTAAAGTCCTGAAGACAACTTTTTATATGCAATCACTGCAGCTGCTGTGTTTCCCTACTAGACAGAAGTTTTATGCCAACTAATTAAAGTCCATGTATAAACAGTCTGTGGCATTTACATTAATAATTTATACCAAAATAATTAAGTCAACACTAGTCTACTAAGCTTACCCTTTAGCAGTGCCTGTTAGGTTTAACACTGAACCCTAGCACAGAAAAACAAAGAAACAAGAAAACAAGACATTAAAATACATGTACATGTATATATGCCTTATGCATCAGGCATGAAAGAGGAAATAAATAACAATTCAAAACAAATTAGAAATAATTAATATTCAGTTCATGTTCCTTTAAATACCTCTGCCCTTTCAAACAGAACTTGGGTGTTCCTTGTAACCATACCAATAGAAACCTAAAACAATAACCATACTTCAGGATCAAATTCCTCAGGATAAATACTGACGTAGTAGATCACAAGTAGCAAAACCACATTCACAACTATTACAAGTATACAATTAGTACTTGTACTTGATATATCACACTCAAAGCATACATTTGTTCCTTGAGAAGCCTTGCTCTTTGCACCACCAAGAAGACTAACATCAATAACTACAAAAAAGAGAAAAGTTCAGTGTCTGAGTATAAGTGCCTGTGATGCAATGTACTGCCAGCCACCTTCTACTGTACCAGCCCCATCCAAACAAGCCCATCCCCCTCGTCTCCCTCAAACATAACATACAGTCTGATAAAAAATCTACCGCAAAATCCCACATTAATGTTCCCCGAGTTATAAGCCCTTCTATTTGCTAACAAAGATATTATTCTGGATATAAGTCCCCTTTAGGTATAAGCCCATCTAATGTGTAAGTGCCATAAATGTATCATAGAATGTAATAGCTCTAATGTTATGGTATGTTACATGTACCTTTAATTCATTTCTCAGAAACATTTTATCTCATCCTTATGAACCTTTTTTTCCACTTATATGCCCCCCACCCCTCCCCCACCCCCTCACAAGACCTGGGGCCTGTTTCTCAGAAGCCCCGGAAACTTATCGTGCCTGTAAAGCCATTTTTAGTTAATTGGTACTTACACGTAAAGACCGAGGGGTGTATACGGCTGAAACTTCTTGTATGAAGAGAACCTCTGCTCATATTAAGAATGTGTGCATAAATCAGCTCTGTAGTGATAAGGTTTGAGGTTCTGCTACAGCTTTTCAGGTGCGAAAACTTCTCGGAACTTTCGAGAAATAGGCCCAGGGTTTTAACATGGGATTTTATGGTGTGCGGCAATGAGTACCCACCCTCTCAGTACATGACTTATAAGCCAGTAAGCTTGTACCTGTACAGGTGCAGTGAGATGTACAGTGTATATATTTTTACAATACACATACACTGTACATGTAAATGTAACAGGCAATTCCCCCTGAGATGTGCCTGCAGGGAATCATGTTAGTTGTATTCATCATCTTGGACTGGATATTTGTTTTGATGAATACCACTAAGTAACCATAATTCTCTCTGGGCACATTTAATAGAGAGAATGGTCCATTATAACATTTGCGGTTTATTTTCAGTATGATCGGAGGCATTTGATGGACAGTTGATTGAAAACCGTGACTTTTGAGTTTTACAATGTACCTTTCAAGATTTGGACAACCTGACACCTGACAAGTGACATATTCTCAAGTAAACCAAAAATTCTTCAGATGTGGTTTTAACATTACATTCTAACCTTGAATATGTAAAGATCTTGAAATCAGAAATTTAGAGTCTTTCTATTAAAGGTCTCTTCTTTACCTTTAATAGTTGACAGAATGAAGTACATGTAGTAAAATTATTATTAGAAGAAATAACTATAATTAAGTTAGGCTCGATTTCTGCCACTCTATTGGGTCCAGTCCCCAAGCTTGGAAAATGGCTCTTTCTCCAAAAAGTGGCTGGTAATTGAGCCTGATAATATTTGAGCAAGTCAATAATAATAATTATCAACAATTTATTACAATGTGCAAAGAAAGTTGTGTCTACATGTAGTCTGGGGGGAGAGGATTTTGCAGTTAGGCTACTGCTAGGATTCTACCGATTCTTGCACAATCAATGGCAAGCGAAGTTTCCTTTACACCCTATGAACATTAATATATCGATCGACTTTATTAAAAAGTTTAATGAGATCTGCCAGTTTCATGTTGGCCAACACTCACCTTCCATACTCTTTACAGTGAGAATGAGATATTTCTTGTCTTGAAAACTAAACACAGCCTGTTTCATCAAATCAAACAAATTATACACAGTTTAAACAACTTACAATTGAAATCTGTTTGTCTGAGTGTCATAGAGACTTTATAGGGTTTACTGATTAACAAAATTAATAGATTCTATGGTGCTGTGCATCAGTTCAGTAATAGATCACAGACGACGTCAAAATGTGGTAAGAACAAAAAAGTGGCACACAAGGCGATGGCTCTGATCTTTGTGTATACCTTGTTGAAAAAATTCAAAGTGAAAGATTAAGCAGGTGTAATACTGACATGTACTTAAATTTATCACTGTAACGTCCATCACACCACAAAAGTGATGTTGTGGATGTTGATATTTTTTTACAGAACTCCTGTACCTGCTGTCCAACAGAGAACGCTTGGTCAAGAAAGAAATGTGTAAATTCTTCTGCCATCTTGTTTGTATCATAAGCATCTTGGTTGCCCCTAAATGGAGCATAAAGAGACACATATCACAACCATTTCAAATTATAGTCTGACACAAGCTGCTCAGTTTTGTTTCAACAAGTAAACTAATGCAACAGCGTACCACAAGAACAAAAATAACCTTTTATTTTGAAAGTTGTTTTTCCTTGTATATACATCATAACTAAGCTAGCGTGCACCCTAGTACTGAGGCTAACAGCTTGCCAACCTAGCCTACCATACACAACAAGTGTGTTGACGTTCCATCTGTTCAAAGAGTTTTTCTCTCTTTTTCTAAAATAATTTTGGAGAAGTCCCAGATGGACCCACTCGGCAGTCAGTTACATGTATGAGTCTTTCCAGACATTTTTCGCATCAGAGACGAGGGGCGTGTGAGTAGATGGATCACTGGCACATGTGCCATGGATGAAACAAGTAATTATGGGCAATTCCAGGTTACATTACATTCCCAGGGCAAATTTTTGGAAATAAAACTTCTTTTAACATACTTCTCTTTGGTAGTTTTTGTTTAAAATTCATACAAATATTCATCACATGGTACTTGACTATCAACAAAAACTTTGATTTCATTCTTAAAAGCTGTCAATATCTTTGTTTTAAACTCCGTTACGGACATTACAAAAAAATCAACCTCCAATTTTATGTGTAAATGTTGCAGTTGACAGTGCTATTCCTGTGAATCAACATGTGAGACATAAATTCTATTATTATTATTATAATAATTAGAACATGGCTGCTTCATAGTTTTATAAAATCTAGTTGTTTGACCCTTATTCTGTTGCTAGGTTATGAGCTGTGGGTAAAAAGTTGCTATTGCAGACATTACACTGTGAAACATACTTTTCAAAGACAGGGTTTAGTGAATATTTTTGTTTATTTGTGGACTCCTGGTTATTACAGATACATGTATATTAGATTGTAAGAACTGTTAATTTTATCTAAATCAGGTTCAGATCTAAGCTTATTTCTTTTTTGGCTTAGCCACTTTTTGTTACAGACATAAAGCTCAGCCTGTCCGTAATGTCTGTAACAGAATTGTTTTTCACTCCAATTAAGCAAGAACAACTAAAGTGGGAAATTGAATATTTTTCTTTGTTAATGGACTCCTGGTAATTAAGATTGTCAGAGCAGTTAAATTTATCTAAATCAGGTTCAGGTCTAATTCACCTACCGGTATTCCTCTCTTTTGGTTTTGCCACATTTCGTTATCGACATTACATAAAACTGCATGTAATGTCTGTAACAGAACTCTTTTTCACTCTAATTAAACAAGAACTTCAACTGTGGAAAAAAAACTAACCTGAAAATGTTGAGTTGTGACCAGTTTCTCATACAGTTGAACCTCTCATAAGTGACCACCCAAAATGTCAAGTCTATGTAGTCACTTATTGGAGGTGGTCGCTTAGACCATATTGGGTCAAAATTTTACCTCATTAGAATAAAAATTAATTATGGTAACTGCGGAGACCGAACCCTTGCACCAATGCCAATGCAATGTTTTATTACATGTGATGAAAAAGTCAATTTTGAGAAAAAAAATCTGGTTCTTCCCATTGAGAAACTTCCGTTTCTTGCACTAGTGAGAAATACCATAATGTTAAAACACCTTATTATCCACTTTTCGCTCCGTTATCTGTTACTCAAGTGGTCACAAACAAAGGAAAATTTAAAACTTTTAGCTCTAAAAGTGGTTGCGGTTGCTTACTAGAGGTGGCCACTTACAAGAGGTTCCAAATTTATATAGTGATTCGACTTGAAAACTTTTGGTACATGTATTTTGGAAAACTGGTCGCTGAGCAGAGGTGGTTGCTTATGAGAGGTGGTTGCAACCAGAGGTTCAACTGTATGTAACCTTCTTTCCCAAAGGAATTAATTATTACAAGGTCATGTACAGTACATGTCAATTTTTAGTTTAATAATCATTATTATACTGGTTTTTTTTTCCTTTGCGACAGCTCTCACTGCCCCCTGATCACATGACCGTTTTACTTTGTTTCATTTCATGCAGTTAGTATATCCATAATATAATGTCCGTAACATAATGTCTGTAGCGTAATGTCCCTAATGTAATGTCCATAACATGCTGCCTTTGTACCAGCGATTCATAATACAGACAATTTACAACACCATAGTTTGTCAGCCCCTTCAAACTGAAAAAGGATTCTAGCTTAAAAAGAGATCTGGCTTTTACTTGCAGAGAAAAAAAACCTCTTTTTGTTATGGACATTATATAATGCCCTTTACGGAAATGTTTTTCACGCCAATTCAACAAGAACACCAAATGTGGCAAAAAAAAAATATTGAAAGACTATTTTCTATTGAGCTGAGTGAGTTTTTTATCCTGATGAGATAAATGTGTCCCAGTATTATAAGTAATTTGAAATCTGATGGCTTGCTAGCTACTTTTTCAGGGTTTTCATTGGTTGAAAATCAACAGCCTCTCTTTTCCGTTTACCACAGAACAAACTTTCAGCAATTTATTTCCTGAACATTTTAGGGTATATCCTCTTTCCAAATACGCATGATTGGGCTAGGAAAAATATCTTTGAAATTTTGACATTTTAGATGTTCTAAAAGGGAATTGCCCTTATACATAACAGAAAGATAAAAGATCTATAGAATGATGTGTACCTTGCTTTCTGCAGGAAATCAGCTTCAACTGTAATAGTTGACAGATACGATCCTTCCTCAAATCTATATGGAACAACTGAAAACAAATTATCTTAATTAGACAAAGAGTAATTTTCATCATTGAAGTTTGACTGATTAATTAATGCACCAAATACTATATTGTCCCCAAGACACATCTTAAACTGTTAGTCTCCATTGCAGGCATTTTGGGGTTGTCAAGCAAAATGGCTGCAAAGGAAACTATGCATACCGTCTATATGTTTTGCTCCAAATAATATTAGAACTGTTCATGCATAATTGTACATGTGGGTGAAAAATGGAAGATCACTTCCCTGAGCTGTCAGGAGAAGAGAAACCTTGGTGATTGATGCATAAAAGAATATCATTATTGAACTTGGTTATTGCAAAATGATCTGTCAATGTCTTGCAGATCAATTATTTGCCTCAACCTTCATTTCCGGCATAAATAATTGATCTGCTCACCACTGACAAATCAAGATATACTGTAATTTTGCTCAACCTGTTATTTATTATAACTACAAACTCTAGATGAACTTAGAAACAAAACTACTTTCTATAGCCCCATAAATGTACAAGTAAAACATAAGTTATTCTTTACTTCTTACCATCTATCATACTGTTTAGTGCCACACTAGTCCACTTCCTCTGCAACAGAAAAATTATCTTTATTAAGTAAACAATGTACATCACAGCATTCATTAGAGGGTACATTCTACTTAAGAGGATACTAGATGCATCAAAGGTTACTTTGAAGCATTCATACACTGTACTCTTGGCTGGATTGAAGCACTGAGAGGACATCTTACATGTACTTAGAACACATACAAAAAGACAATGGCTTTAAGCCATAAATCATAGGTTCTATGGTACAATGCGTGGGGGCGTGGTGGTCTCATGGATAGCACACCTGCCTCTTGATCAAGTGGTCCAGGTTCAAGCCCCAGCTGGCACCACATGTTGTGTTCTTGGGTAAGAGGCTTTACTCTCACATGTGCGTCTCTCCACCCAGGTGTATAAATGGTTACTAATGAAGTTAGTGTTGGGAGTAACCCTGCGATGGACTAGCATCCTCTCCAGGGGGGATTAAAAATACTCCTAGTCACTTCATGCTACAGAAACCAAAGACAAGCTGCAGCCTGATGGGCCATTTGGCTCATACTGTATGCAGACTTTTCTTATAGTCCAAGGCATGGAAGTCCATTGCATCAGTGAGCATACATATAAGGTATGTCTGGGTACATGTATACTTTGACAGTGCAGGTTACATCAAAGACACCGGTTTCATTAAGGGCCAGGCACTGCAAAATGATCCTCTGAAGTCAATAAAAATCGCAAAATTTGTCAAAATGTACTAACAGAAAAGATCTCCCAATAATACATATTATAATCCAACAAGCATTTTCGCTTGCACTCAATTGGTCTAAATGCATCAAATGACTGAATATGCCCCAGCTAAAACTGGGGAATATCCGAACAATATTCCCAATTTTGAAAAGATCCCAAGTGTTGTGTTAAATATTTGAGGGATAATAAACACAATATTTGGCATGAAAATATGCTCCCAAAGATATTTTTCCTTTCAAAGAATATTAAATTATCATTCTGTTCCTCAAAGCTAACAGTTTTCCTTGAGCTTCACTCTCAGAAAAGTGTTTGCTTCTCTGGACAGATAATGTCCACAGACAAATATCCAAGCGGATTTTCACACTATTGTTTATAAATATCCCACATTTTCTTTACATACAGTCACAATCCTAAGGGCCTGGTCCTTTATAATGGGAGTTGATGGCAAATGGAAGTACATGTAAACATCGTACTTAATTACCTGGACGAGGCTGAATCCCACAGAACCTGGTGGAACATCTTCACATACTTTGATAGTAAAGACATAACCTTGTGGTGCACTGGTCCGAACCTCAACATGTCTGAAAAAAAGGGGTTAATGAGATTCAAAAATAGTTTTTATCTTCACCTTAAAAAGTAAAAAAGCTTTTTCCCATTCTTTTTGCAAAATATTTATCTCAGTCTTCTCAATTTGAAGAGGAATAAAAATTCCGCATTTTTCGTAAAAATTCACCTACCATGCATGATACCTTAAATTAAATTAATTTACAACCATCAGCTCATAGAAATCTCGAGCTCATAATCTAATTGTTAAGTGGAACGAAGTACAGTAACTATATTGTGGAATGATTTGACTATAGACCAGAAACCGCTCAATTCTTTTCGCTAACCGGAGTGATACGGCTAAATTGCTACCAGTTCTACACGTGTATATGATGTAATTCGAGTTAGGCGAAGAAATAGTCACAATTCCAAAGCAATACGTTACCCTACAATCTTGGTATAAAATTTCTCGTTGATTTCAAACATTTTTAATAGCTGACATAAGCATTACTTTCTCAAAGCTAAGACACGTCTTCACTCAGTGAATAAACAAAACGAAAGGTCACTTACTTGACTCGCTCCGGGTTGAAGTCATTTTCATTCACCACAAGACAATTTGTTAAAGACAATCTGTCTGACGGACACTTGATCACTTTCATTTGAACCATCTTGGCGTTGCTTGTTACGAAAGGAAGACTTTCACTACAAGGGGGCCATTTTATCCATTTATTTGGGTAGTGCTTGGTGTAAGACCACACTATTATGTCCCGGGATACACTCTACCCGTTAAGGCGGGAAGATTAGAGACCCTGGGAACGAGGTTATTCTGGGCGGAAATTCGGTGGCCGCTGACCGAAAATGATAAATCAAGAGGTTCTTTTGGCCTACCTCGGGTCACTATGATTTAGAGAGTGGAAAAATCCACTGACGCTGGATAAAGTAAACAGAAGCGCATTTTCAGATCCGTTTTTTTTTCTATTTTTTTTCTTTCTTTTTAAGAATACAATTCGATCAGACTCGATGTGGCCCGATCTGACCCTTATTGACAATTAATTCTTGTGATTTATACCTTTTTGCTTATTGCCGGTTTTCACATGACGTCACTAAAATTCAAACTACAAAAACTATTGATCTTCCTGAGATTTTACTTTAATGATTTATAAGAGCAGCTGAAAACTAATATTCATAGAAATTTTTGCTTTTTTGTGATAGACTACGCTTGAATTTCTAAGCTTTTGCGTGACGCGGCATTTACATGACGGCGAATAGAGCTGTCATGTTGGTTAAAAAAGTGACTTATTGCGGGGAATTTAGGCTATCTGAACAATTCTTGCATTAGAAAAAGTATTATTTTAATGTTTTTTAGTTCCTCGAGGGATAAATGCACGCTTTTGTAGCAAAACTCTGTGACAGATGTTTCTGTTGGTTTTGCGGCCGCCATGTTCGTGCCCATCCGGATGGGCACCAGCATGGCGTCTTCATACAAATCTCTATAAATCTAGGTAAAAAGTTTTTCCGCATATCTTGGATAAGAAAAATTGTTGTGATCTGAATCTTGGCGAGAGTCTTGGCATATTCACCCTCTTTCTTTCCTGAGATTCTGGACTTTATCTGTTGAACGGTTTTGATTTTTATTTTCATCTATTTTTTTATGGCGTGACAGTGAAAACCACCAATTCTCGGAAATCAAGTGCGCATTTATATGATAGTTTTAAATCGGGTCGTTGTGATCTCGTGATTTTTTTCTTAATGTTAGGATTGCATTTAGTTTTTTTTGGAATTCACTATTTACGACCCGTTATCAAAACAGATAGTCATACAGGTCAGAATTCCATTTCAGGAACGTTTATGCGGCTCTTCGTCAAAGCCAAGTAAAGCTTTTATTATACATTGAACTCATTACCTCTTTTCTGATTGGTCGAAAGCGTACAGTGAATTTTCGAAATCAGCGCCTGTGACGTCATCTAGCTGCAGATTATACAATAATCATGTCAAGGACACTCAAGGTTACGGGTAATCATGTCAAGTTCGCGCGCTTTGTGTTGCATGCCGTCAGTGAAAAAGCAAAAACATGACTCCAACTTCTTTTGTTCAGTGTGCAATAAAACAATTATTAGATGAGGTTTTTGTGATATCCAGAATAATCAAGGTCTCAGTAAGGGTTATCAGCCTCAGCCTTCGGCCTCGGCTGATAACTCCTACCTCGACCTTGATTATTCTGGATATCACAAAAACCTCATCCAATCATTGTTTATAATCTGTCGTTACCAGCTTTATTTCATAGATAGAAATGATAATGTTTATAAAAAGGCTCAAAGTTACTAAAATTTTAGTAGCTTTAAGCCTTTTTATAAACATCTAAAAAGCAGTTGTTGTGACAACCGAAATGATAATGATACCAGAGGAATAGAAAACCAGTCAGCGCGAATCAGTTCCGGGTGATTCGTTCACTTGCTCCCATTAACGAAAGTACGCTAGTAGCGGGGCGCTCATACCATACCACATGCTTTTAATAAAATGTAAAGTAAACAGAATACAAGAGTTACACTTCCGGTATAATCACGAATTAATTCGATCTGGCCTGATGTCCTGATCTAACCCATATTGATGTACATATGAATGCGTTCCTTTGGGGAGATCTGGATCAGGATCAGTGATCCAAGATCACTCGGATCATGGTTCGTCAAAGGAGCCGGCGAATCCGTGACCAGAGTGGATTCATCGGTTCCTTTGATGTACCATGATCTGAGTGATCTTGGTTCACTGATCCTGATCCAGATCACCCCAAAGGAACGCACCCATAGAGTGAGATATTGACCATACCATATATAACATTAACAATTAATTTTTGTTATTTACACCTGTTTGTTTATTCGCAGAAAATACGCATTAGTTGTTAGTTTTCAATCCGCTCATTGTGATCTTTAAATTTGTCTGCATGACTAAAAGCCGTCACTTCAACGGTTTAGCCTATCATTTGTTTTCAAAATTGATTAAATTGTGTTAACCGTGGGCTCGGACACTAACAAAATAAAACGCCAAAAACAGCCTGTCACAAATGATAGCGTCTCCACGTGGAGTGTCTTGCATCTGAACCGCGGCCAAAATCAACAGCACAAACCGCCGTCAATTCAACGTTTTATGTCTGTCTTTCATAAACAAAACTGACTGTAGCCCGCGAGTTTCCAGAACTGCCCCTACCAGGAATCTTACATTTGGAACATGACGAATCCTTACACAGGAGTGCAACGAAGCCACCACATTTACCTCGTGACCAGGCAAAAAGGATAAAAGCTCTTTCCTCCAGCACGTCAAAACAATCAGATCTCAAAATCGGGATCAAACACTGCCATGGATTGGTAGGACATCCTTCGACTCTGCCCTGGGCTCATGAAAATAACACTCGAAATTCTCAATTCATCTGTCAGTGTCGAGTTATGATTTCTTTTTTTCTACTTGCCTGAGACTCAGAATACAGCTCTAAGTTTTCTGCAATAAACTAAGTGAAACGTCCGCTACCTTGAAACGTGTTCTTGCGACTACTTCAGTTATGGTGGTATCTCAGCAAAATACCACCCAGATATTCTCCAGTTTAAGCTGGGGCTATTCAGTCACGTGACGAGTTTAGACCAATCACGCGTGAGTGAAAATATTCGATGGATTATAATTTGGATGCGAACGGTGACAGCGAATTTATTCATATGTTTGAATATGGAATCGAGCGCTGTCTTTATCTATTAACATGAAGAAGGATGGGTTGTATATATATCGTTAAACAAGTCGACAAAAGTTTTCTTCTTTCCTTCGAGAAATTCCACTTTTGTCTTCTTCTTTTTTCCTGGCTTCTATTTTTTTCGCTGTCCAAGGACTTTTCTCTTCTTTTTTTAGCGCGTTTCATGACCTCAACAAGGAGTGATAGATAGGATGGAAGAGCGAGAACCGAAACTACGAAATCGAGTGTAAACTAAAAGATGCCGAAAAAATTAATTAAGTTATTTGATTTATTTATTTAGTTAGTTAGTTAGTTAGTTAGTTAGTTAGTTAGTTAGTTAGTTAGTTATTATTGTATGATTAATGCTAATGCGGCCCTTGTAAATAAATAAAGCTCCCTGATGCAGCCGCTTGGCACAAAAAGTCGACGCCCTATGAGGATTATTACACTTAATTGTTTTATCCTTTTTTTTTAAAAAAAAATAATAATAACCCTTTTGTTTTAAATAACTCTCGCTTTTTAAGATTTTACTTTAGTTTTTGTGAAATGTTAGATTTATAGCAAACTTTTTTAGTTTAAAAAGAAAACAGTCAACAAAACAAGTCCTATCAAGGTATTGTGTAACCATAAGTTTCAAAAGCTTGTTAATTCTCTAAGTTCGAGTGAAAATTGTCTCCTTCTTTTCGAGTTACTTGATATTCCTACGTTATTAATCGTAAGTTGGTGAAGGACTTTTTCATTTAATTTCTTGAAGATAACTCCTCGAAGGCTCTCATGACACGACACAAGATTATGTATACACAGTTGCTATCACCTAATAGTTTTAAAGTTCTCACCTCCTTTCAATAGGTGCCCCGTCAAAAGGCAGGGCGACGAAAAATTAGTCTATAGACTCATTTGAGTTGTTTTCCTCCACGGAAATCTTTAGTAAAAGGCGAAAGATTTATGCGTGTTGAAGGAAAACCAGAGCTACGTAATAAGAAACAGAAAGGGCACTTTGTCTAACGTCGCTGTACAAAACATGTGGTACAGCCTTTTCTATGACTTAATGGACACCTACTTCTCAGCATGTGCATTGGAAAGGCGGACATTGTTGAAAGTTACATTGCAACATTCTTATGAATTTCTATGTTTAGTTTGAAAAATGCTTTGTGTCTTTTTTTTTTTTTTTTTTTTTGCTCACTAAAAAATAAACTCACGAAGTCAGAGTAGCGAATTTGGTGATCCCAATTTCAATCTTGTCCAGCTTTGAACGAATTGACTTTCAGTAGTAAAAAAAATTTGAAAAACAAAAGTTTGTACATAGTGATGGCACTGCAGGAAAACCTTTTTCTTCACGACACTTTTTCGTTATTTAGTCTGGAAATGCCTTTTTTACTTTTGCTCACCAAAATGAACTCATGAAAGCTGAGTATGGTTATGATAACATTGTTTCCTGTCGTTCCGTTTTATTTCTTCAAGCAGTGGAGCTTAAGCTAATAGAATCCAAAGCCAATTTTGGCTGCTTGTTCTTTTATACCGAGAAAGTTAAACAAATATTTTTTTTAAACTCTGAAGCGAAGCCTTCGATGTTCTGGAGTTTACTGTGTTTTCGCCGTTCCTAGACCTTCTACCTCAACAGCCTTGTGATCGAGGACGACTTGCATGATGAAGTAGTTACGTACTGAACTGACGGAATTCCCATTTGACTCCAAGCAAATTCTCCACTGTAAGTTAAGAGCCCCGCCAAAAGGCAGGGCGACGAAAAATTAGTGTTTAAACTCACTCAGTTGTTCTCCTCCACGGAAATCTCTAGTAAAAGGCGAAAGATTTATGCGTGTTGAAGGAAAACCAAAGTTGAATCAATCGTAAAGACGAAGGTGGCTTGTTGAACGTGGCGAAACAAAACATGTGGGAGAGTCTATCGTGTCACTCTTAATAATACGCACGTGCATATAGAGGAAATGTAAGTTGCTTTAAGTTCCATTGTTATCATCATATTGATTTCCAGTTTAGTTTGATACATGTTTTTTATCTTGTTGGATAAAAAAAAAATCAAATCACCTAGAAGATTAATCAACTAGAAGATTAATCTGTATACATAGTCTTTCGCAATAAGTTGTAGCTTTTATATTAAATTGTTAATGCCTGATGTATTTACCGTGTTTTTAAATAAAGATGATGATGATGATGACAATAAAAAATAATTTTGATTATTCTTGATTTCAACCTTGCTCATGCCCCCCCAGTTTTGTCAGTTTTGATAGTCCGTAATTAGAATGTTATGAAGAATAAAACTGTCAGTAGTAGAAAAAAATTGCTTTGCTACATTCCTTCGGCGGCGTTTTCATTCAAGGGAGACGAGAAAATTTGTACCGGCCCCCGAATAAGCTCGACTTGTTTGATCGGAGCTGCAGAAACTTCAACTTCTATTAAGTCCGACAACGCGAGCGATTAAGCCGCCTCGTTTCTAATGCAGATGGGTAACATGGCTTCAAATCATCGCTAAACGATTTCATATAATCGAAAATTTTTGATGGTGACTCCCAGTGCGGCCAAACGCGCAAGGTATTGTAGGTCTTAACGGGGTTTTGGTTGTTACGGCTAATGGTTAATATTTTGGCTTTTCATGGCGAATGGTTAGTTTTTTCCCTTAAAAAAGTCTTTGAAATTAACTTCCATTGTTTTCCAAAGGTTAAAAATTAACACGACACAAGACAAGGCACTACGTACATAGGAGTCCTCCCCCCTACAAACACAACGCAGTGGCCTCGACCTGCTGGTACTAAAATCCGATACATTTTGGTTACTAAATCCGATATATTATATATGGGATTTATATATAAGTAAATAACATCAAGCAAACATTAACAGTAAGGAAAACAAATACCCTGGGCATCTTAGTAAGGATGGCCTTATAAACGGAGGGGCTTATATCCGGGGGGGGGGGGACATTATAAGCGGAATAAAAAGCTGTTGCGAAATGATCTACAGCAGTGTTGATCGAAATACCTTTTTCATATCCATGTTTTTAAAAAGATAAAATCAATCAATCAATCAATCAATCAATAAGCCGTTTAAAACATCATAATGAATCGAATTCATTTAATTTGAAACTAGAGGGAGCTCATATCCGGGGGGAAGCTGAGCATGTGCTCGTCCAGACACCATTTTACCAAAATAGAAATTGCCTTTGACACAAAAAGAGTTTCATGCTATAACCGATTTGTTATGTCGATCAGTCTATTTTTTTCGAGTAGACAGACTTAAGAGGTTGGATCAAAACATAACTGTGCAACTATGAGCAGTAATTTGAATCTCTGACTATGCTGACATAATGGACTTTAAAAAAAAAGAGAAAGCTTTGTTGTGCGATAAATGAACAATTTTCCTTGTTAGGTGTAGCACTGATCGGCCGAAAGAAAGCAGTCAGAATTTAGTGAAAAGTTTAATTAACCCATGCGAAACAACATGTGTAGAATATGATGACTTGAAACTAAATTGGTTGGTTTTTAGTTCCACTGTTTCTTTTTTCTCCAACTTTAGGCATCAGATAACTGACGGACGCTTCCTCAAAAAACTTTTCACATTGAATGTCCCCGGTTAGTATCTCATGATGTTGTTAGAATATACAATTTACTGGGGTTTTTTTAATAATCCCCGAACCCAAAATCTTTGGTTTCCCACACGTTGCCAAATGGGTCATTCTATAACACCCTGTAATCTCTAATTGACATCGTTAATGAACAACAACCTCCATAGCCCAAATCTATGATTTCTCAAGCTCGACAGATGCTGATCAGATAGTTGCCACTTTACTTTTCACTTTTGTCGATAATCCCCGGGGGTAATGGGACGGATTCTATTTGCTCAGCAAATCGACAAATAAGAGGAAATTTTAATATTGTTTCCCTGCAGTTTGCGTTAGCTTTTCACCAACTAATTCATTTTGCCATTTAATTCCCTCAGTACTGTCGTTGATCCTGTCATATTCTGCCGGCGGCTGAATGATTTTCGCAAGGCTCTTGTTGCTTGCCTGCGAAGACTTCGCAGATCCTTTCAGTGTGGCTAGCAAGCCGGCAGACACGTGACTGTCAGGTGACGTCATACGTCAAAGACGCTACAAAACCTTAAATGATCAACTTTTGTTGTTTGTTTTGTTTTGGATGTCATTATATATGAGAGTGTTTCCAGATTTTTTAAAGCTTTTTCTCTTAGTTTGTTTGACATTGCTGAAACTGGTTTAAATTGGTTGTTCCGGGGGAAAAGATGGCGAGTATTTGAAATTTTTAAAGTGGAAAATTTGCCCAAGCGAAAAGACCCGTGGAACCATGTTACCAAAGTACGTCTATAGATGTGTTTACAATTTTGTTTTTCTCTTCTTTGTAATTGCAGTTTTTGCATTATCATCATTTTAATTTTATCTTAAACTGTAAAGCCCCTTTGGGGCGAATAGGACATCTAAAGGAAAGAAATTAAAGGAGCTCAGTCACGCTATTTTTAGTTATTTTGACCCTGTACAAAATTACCCTTAACTGATTGAAGGAGACCTGAAAAAAAAAGTTTCTTAAGGTAGAACAAACCATAAAGGAACAAGGATGTTTAAGGATCGAGAATATCAATTAGCACGGATTACTAACGACGAACTTGAAAAATTTAGGCTAAACGTTTCAAGACGCCCAAACCGTAAAGTAGCTCCTTTAAAAATAACTTGTTACAGCTAGTAGTGGTTTTGGAGGCCGTGGCATTCTTTTGCTATCCAACATGGCTAACTTTGAGCCATGTGACCGTTTGCTGCAAATTTCCCATCACACTACGATACCTAAGCCAATTTTCTCAAGTCAGCGAATCGCAAAGCGAGTTGACCAACCCTCATATTCAACCACAGTATATATTGCTTGGAAATCTTCAAAAAGGAAGATCGACTTGTTTAAACAGAATGTGTAAATGCTGTGAATCTCGTCATATATGTCATTTTGATTTCTGGACAGTCAAACGATTATTTTCTTGGCAAGCTCGATTTACATTGTTTTGGGAGCTCGAGACGAGTTGTTTTACAAATAAGCGTTGTAAATGCATCCGGGCATGAATGATATTACTCCGAGAATTCTCGTATTTACCAAGTGAAAAATGTCAAGTCTTCCTTGGACCAGTGGGTTCATACCACCCTTGCCGGGCTAATGTCGGTTTCCGCAGCATTAAATGCATAAGAGTATTTCTACTCCCTCCCCCATGGGATGCTAGTCTATCGTCCACAATATCCCCAGTGTTGAATTTATTCGCCTGTACCCATTTACACACCTGGGTGGAGAAGAACAAAATACAATGATCCCGGATGGGACACGAACCCAGACCGCTTGATCCGGAGTTCCGCGCGTTAAATACTAAGGCACGGCGCCTGCAGTCTTTAACTGAAATTTGACAGTTGGATCTTACTAGCTGTGTAAATATTTGTATAAATCACATGATATCGTTCCTTATAGTACATTGTCAATGTCAATAAATAAAGGGTAACAGTAATGATTAAAGTAAACTGAGGAGAAGATAAGACTATAGCTGTGTTGAGCAGACGGAGAAAGGTTGCTCAGTAGAGTTAAGTGAATGAACGAAAGTTTGTAGAACTTCATAAATGTACGTACATACACTATAATGGATTATTCAGTTGGTACATAGAGTTTCCTTTGATATAATGTAACTCGACTTAAGATAATATATGCTGAAGCCATCACATATTGTACCCATTTAGACTCTAACCCAATTATAATACTGCTGAACTTACAACTGATCTGTCACTTTGTTTGGAGGCTTTGTTTCAACGTGAACTTACAACAGAGCTGTCACCATTTCGTCTCAGGTAGGTGCGAGGAGGTCGCTTGGGCTCTCCACGCATCACGCGAGTAACATCCGCGGAATTACTGGGTACCATGTCTAAAAATAACTTAAGAGGGATTACCTTGAGTAGAAGGCCTATAAGGGGGATTCACTCACTTATCTTGATATCAACCCTCATGAGCCTCCACTGCAACTTAGTTCCAGTAAATACAAAGAATTTGAATATGGGTCATATAGACAGCTTAGGGCAGGCTGAAAGCGCTTTTAATTTATCCATCAAAGTATCTTTTAAGGTTGCCGCTTCATGCTGTAAATTCGTCGATGTCTTAGATATAACGAACAGATCACAATGTCCTTATCATTACAAGAACGGTGACAGTTAACAGTTAATTATTGGGCGAGGCTAAGCAAAAGATAGTGATTTTTCGGTAATGAGCGGATCAATATTACTTGCCGAAGCCCAAGGTTGAGGAAGAAGGTGATCTGCGAGACACTGTCAAATCACGATATTTTGTGACAACGGTACCGAGTCTAAGGATGTCCAGACGACGCTGTATAATTTTTACTGTTGGTCTTCCTTAGACGTCATCCAGGAAAATTGTAAAAAAAAAAAAAAAAAAAAAAATCTGTGCAGTTAATGGTTGAGCAAGATAAAAGATTTATTCAACTCATGCATTTTTGTCTTCGACGCCTGATACTTTCAAACTTTGATTGCTATAATGCCTGGTGGCATCATCTTATACTCATCAGCTCCTAATAATTTATCAAGCTTCTGATGATCTATTCCTGTTGCAGTGCTTGATTTCTTGGACTCTGAATAATTTATGTGTTCATTCATATTTGATTGTCGGAAGAACTTCCGTATTCTCTAGAAAATCATTTCCTGGAGGAGCCTCGGTGCTCTCGAATTCTCGATGGCTTGAAATTGCTTCCCTGTTCTCGAGTTGTTGATCAAGATTGCTTGTGACAGTTTTTGGGTCCTCTAATACCTGTTTACTTGAAATAGTATCTATCTTGTCAAAATCTTGATTACTGTAGACAACAGTTTCTCTTAGCTTCAATTCTTGATTATTCGGAAACCGTTCTGGGTTCTCCGAATCTTCATAACTTGGAAAAGTTTCACTTAGCGTCAATTCCTGATTGCGCGAGAAACCTTCTGTGTTCACAAATTCTTTATTTCTTAAGTTGGCTTTGCTACCTCTCAATTCTTTATCACTTTGAACAGCTTTGTTTTCATCAATTTCTTCATCACGTTGGCTGGTTTCGCTATTCATCTTCGATTCGCTATCACTTGAAATCAATTCGTTGTTCTCCAATTGTTGATCACTTAAAATAGTTTCGCGGAGATTTAACTCTTTAATGTTTGGAATGGTTTCCTCGGTGTACTCCAGTACTTGATTGATTGAAAGAGTATCTTCATTGTTTAATTCTTGATTGCTTGACTGACTTGTCCCTTTGTCATTCCTGCGATTCGTCGCTCTTTTCTTCCTTTGTCTCCTGCAATAAATGTACGAAAACCTCAATGATTGATTTACGGCCAGGATTTCTGGACATTTAAAATGTTCCAGTACAAATTGAAGCATTGGGTCCGACCGTAAAATTGTTTGTAAAATTGAGTTGTTTGTTCGACCGAAATAGGGCGCAGCCTTCGAAGATCCGTGTAGTTTCCTGATTGATTATTACTTGTGAGGGAAAATTCAAAAGTAGCCAATAGGCAATCAGATACTTCATATCAATGTCTGCAGAGCTGATTCACCAGAATGAAATTTTTAGGTCGAACATTATTCCCAGACTTCCTCTGTTGCAGAGAAAGAAGTCTACTGAGCGTCTAAAAAGATGTAAAAGCCGTGCGAACAGCTTAGTTCCTAGACAGCTAGGAGATCAATCAGCTCAAGGTTTTGGCGCCATTTTAAAAAGATTGTAAACAATGGCGCGAAAAAATGAATTCAATGTCAAATAAACTCGTATGACTTGATATCATTAAATATTAACAGCGCTTATTTTCTCCGTTTCTGTAGCATAAGTGACCAGGAGTATATACGTGACCTTCGAATCTCCCAAAATTAGATTGGCAAGTTTCTCTGTCGATATCATTTCCGTCTTGTGTCCAGGGCCGGGTTGCTCAAAGCCCGATTAATCTAAGCCTGGATTAGCGAGAATTTTGATTTGAGCTTTGTAACTTTTCGGTGAGGTTTTTTGTTTATACTGTTTGTCCTTCAGTTTTGAGCTTGACTAAGCTTAAACTACACAAAACGTAAGCAGTAGAAAACATTTTTATGCAAGAAAAATTAATACCTCGGTTAACTTTCAATCTTGGGTTAGAGTTAACCGGCTTTCGAACAACCCGGCCCGCCATCGAGCCTAGCAAACTTAAGGGACTTGATAGAAAATACTAGACTAAAGACTGGATGAAACTGTGCTGAAAACATTGGTTTGGAAGAATGGATGGCCGGACCGTTTTCAGACACTTCCGCACCGGAAGTGGCCGCATCGGAAGTTGCTGCATTGGAAATGGTTGAACGAAAGGTCAAACATATGAAAGTTTATAGACAGTTGTTAGAAAATTCAAAGTAGTAATATCTCAAATTTTGTCAGTAGTATGCTGACAACGTCTCTTAAAACCTCGAATATTACAAAAAGAGATTTTGTGACAAGTATTTGAAAATTGATATTTGTCTAGCTTCATTTCACAATGATAAATTTAAGTCTGAATAACGTATTTACAGAAAGGATTTGAAGGACAAAGTTACAGTCATGTCAGTAAATATAAAGCAATGTACCAACCAGTAAAGAAACACTCCCAAGCTGTTCAATAACACCATTGCGGTAGACATAACAGCAATTTCCGTGTGTCGTGGATCGTAGGAGAACACTGGTTTTCGTAAGATCTTCGTTGGTATCTTGCGCGGGATGGCAATCCGTTTGTTACCATGTTCTTGGATAGTTGGTGGAGTAATTTCGACATCCGTCGGCTTTGTTCCTGCGAATCCTAAAATTATCACACAGTATTCAATAAAACTTATGGGATAAGTCGAGTTAGATCAACATTCTCTCAAGTTGAAATGATACAATGTTTCATTTTTCTCAGATTTTCAATTGTCAACGATGCTTTAACAAAACGTACACTTATTGTGATGCAAATGCTTTCTTTTAACATTGATTGCTTAATCGATCATGTTTTACGGTTCACAGGAAGACCTTTTTAAGTAGTTAATGTGTTCCTTCAAGAGAGGATAAATTAACAGAGTCAATTTCTGATACAGATTGTATTCCTATAGCTGGTTTTCACATGACGTCACTAAAATTCGAACTACAAAACTATTGATCTTCCTGGCATTTTACTTAAATGATGTATAAGAGCAGCTGAAAACTAATATTCATACAAATTCTTGGGTTCTTGGTTTTGTGATACATTTTGCTTAAATTTCTAAGCTTTTGCGTGACGCGGCATTTACATGACGGCCTAGAGAGCTGTCATGATGGTTAAAAAAGTGACTTATTTCCGGGAACTTGGCTATCTGAACAGTTGATGTCTTAGAAAAAGTATTATTTTAATGTTTTAGAGTTCCTCGAGGGATAAATTCACACTTTTGTAGCAAAACTCAGTGACAGATGTTTCTGTTGGTTTCCGGCCGCCATGTTGGTGCCTATACGGATGGGCACCAGCATGGCGTCTCCATACAAATCTCTATAAATTTGGGTAAAAAATTTCTCCGCATATCTCGCATAAGAAAAATTGCTGTGACCAGAATTTTGGCGAGAGTCTTTGGATATTTACCTTCTTTCATTTACCAGATTCTGGACTTTATCTATTGACCGGTTTTGATTTTTATTTGATCTATTTTGAATTGCGTGACACTGAAAACCAGCAAGTGACGTCGTCACTCCCAAGTTGTTTTTAGACATGGAAGCCAGCTCTTTCGCGGGTAATGTTATCGCGCACTGCGTGGACGCTTCCCGTGAGGATGAAAACTTGTGTAAAAGCCACTTGAGTTGCCCTCGTGAGCAAAGTTTATGCCACATGACTGGCTATCTATTTCTGGACCCTCCTAGAATTTTCAAAACCGGGAGAGCTAGATCTCAAAATAATTTGAGAGGAGAAAGCATATATGGAAGATAAACTCTCTTGTTCTCTCCTCTCTTGCTTTCCGTGTGTTTTAAAAGATGAATAAGATGAAAGATAAGAATGAAAACTGGGGCAAGTTGATGAATTAAAAAAGGAAACAATCTCTAGAAAAATATTTTGGTTCCAGTTGACAAAAAGACGCAACTTAAGACTCTGATAGCATCCATTACAGACTTCCTCAACTTATTAATAATTTATCAAGTTTAAACGAAGGCAATCGATCATGACCGGGTGTTTGGATGTCTGATCTTAATTAGCATACATTTTTATGATTTATTTCTTGGATAGTTTTAGTTTCGATTGAGAAGATTATATCAAACACTCAAGACAATGTTTGACCACATTTCCGAACATCTCGAAGTTCGTCAAAAATACTCCGCTGCGCGTCGTATTTTTAACTCTCTTGTCAGTGTTTGGAAATGTGGTCAAACACAGTCTTTCGTGCTTGATATCTTACATAAAACGCTTCTTACCAGAACAATTCTTTCCTGTAAATCCTGGTAGACAACCACATTGAAAACCTTCAGGTACATTTTTGCAGACACGGTTCTTTGGGCAAGGGTTTTTCTTACATGCATCAATTTCTGAGGAACAAAAACAGGATATACATTATGTCTTATTATACTTAACCAGGCTATAAGATGATTTCTTTTTCTCCTAAACATAAAATAATCTATACAGAATAACTCGCACGTAGTCTTCACATAGGATAGATGACTATTCTCAACTGCAGAGTGGGCTGTTATCATCTACATGGTGAAGGAACTTTACCATAAGATTAAGGTCCCGTCCACATGTATCCGGATATTTTTGAATCTTTCCAGATTCAAAAATTTTCCCGTCCACAAGTAGCGTATTCAAATCGAATTCGCCTGTCCACACGCATCCGATGGTATCCGTATTCACTCTAGACAAACTAGGCCTACACGTTGTGCCGCCATATTGGTTTATTGTTCGGTAAGAGACTGGACACGATTTTACTACGTCATCGGGTTCGAAAGTATCCGGATTCACCGTTCAAACGTTATCGGATTTGTTGCGGATTTATATTTTCCACTCTGGAGAGCGGATTCAAAAATATCCAGATTCGCTGCCGAATTCGCCGGATGCGTGTGGACGGAAGCCCTATCCGGAAAGAAAAAGTTACGGATTCAAAAATATCCGGATTCGCTACCGAATTCGCCGGATGCGTGTGGACGGAAGCCGTATCCGGAAAGAAAAAGTTGCGGATTCAAAAATATCCGGATACGTGTGGACGGAACCTGAGGTAAAGGAGAGTTGCTTACCAACATCGCATTTACTGCCTTTGTAACCAGGCCGGCAACGGCATCTGTAGCTTCCAATTGTGTTCACACATTCAAACAACTCGCCACATGGGGATCGTGTACACTCATCTAAGTCTAAAACAAAAGAATGTGATATAAGTTCTTTGAAATCCACAGTACTCCAAAAGAAGGTTTTTTTAAACGCCCTTAATATTATTGGTACAAATCTACTTAACAAATTGACGTCAGTTTTTTATGCGTCTGGCCTCTTATTGATGGTAAATTGCATCATAAAATTTTCAAAGTGGCTGTGGAACCACGAGCCACAGGCGAGTGGTTCCGCAGTAAACTTTGACAATATTATGGTGAAATTCGTCATCAATAACTGGACAGACGCATCAAAAACTGAAGTCAATTTGTTTTTTACAATAACAATACTCCAAAATGGTCAAATACTGGGAATAAATGAGGGGAAAAGACCCCGTAAACTTGCCGTAAACAAAGAGAAGTGAATTTTATTCAAAATGACGCGAACATTGTCAATAGCTGATAAGTTAATAAAGATGGTGAATTTTCAGCTCGGTAATGAAATGTGAAGGTGAATTAATCAACATGACACGAACGTGGGACAAAGAAAAATTCTGAGTCCCCGACAGGAATCGAACCCATGACCTCCCGAACACCGGGCGGGCGCTCTATCCACTGAGCTACGAGAACTCATGGAGAGCAAGGATTTTGCATCAACGATCGCATTTGATACCCGATTAATTCGCCACAATTTTAGTCGGTCGTTTTGGCGCTAACGGCTTCTGCCGCCTTAGGAAAGCAGTCGGCAAAGAAGAATATAATTTTATCGAATTCTACATTTTATAACCTTTCTGTTGATATATAGTTTGTGAGGGTTTCCTTCAAAACAGCGCGCGTTCGAATTTTTTTTTCTGGAGGACACCCGCGAAGGTTTGAAGTAACCTTTAAAAAGTCCGTTAAATCTCATTGGTTAAAAAGTTAACAGTTTAACAGCTGAAAAGTGAACTTGAAAGCCTGTATAAATTAACATTTTATCCGTTTGTACTCTTGTTGATGACAAAACTGAGCCAATCAGCGCGCGAAAAATTTAACAGTTATTATAAAAAAGCGTATTGTGTTTGACCGCGAATATTTATACAGCAAAACGAAAGCCAATACCAACAGTATTTTTTTTCAAGTGAACTGAAAACTTCTCTCTCGATAAATCCAAAAGTACAGTTTTCATCTAGATTGTTTTCGGGCGCACATGGTTTGAGTGGTTTTTCTTTTTTAAATTAACATTTTATCCGTTTGTACTCTTGTTGATGACAAAACTGAGCCAATCAGCGCGCGAAAAATTTAACAGTTATTATAAAAAAGCGTATTGTGTTTGACCGCGAATATTTATACAGCAAAACGAAAGCCAATACCAACAGTATTTTTTTTCAAGTGAACTGAAAACTTCTCTCTCGATAAATCCAAAAGTACAGTTTTCATCTAGATTGTTTTCGGGCGCACATGGTTTGAGTGGTTTTTCTTTTTTCTGCTTAAAAATTTCAATTGACGGAAACTAAAGCGAACGGATTATTGTCGAAGTAAGTTAAAATGACACAGCTGCAGACCTAGCGAGATCAGCAAAAGCTGTTTTGACAAAACAGACTATGAAGATATTAAAACGTACCCATGCACCCGCGCCCGCGGACAACATGCCAGCCCTTTTTTGTACAAGCACATCTGTAGTCCCCAGGCCATATGTGACTAGAAAGTCGTCTTGGTATACATCTTTCATATGACTTGCACTCTGTTTTGAAGTATCGGCAAGCATTGTCGGCCCCTGAATTGTCAGATGAAAAGTATAAGCTGAATCCACAAATTATGTTAGGTAAGGAGCTATAAGGAAATGCAGGAAAAGTAAGAAAAGATATTGAAAATTCACTGAAATAACTTTAAGTTCTTATTCTTCGGCCATTTCAGCTTGAGTAAAAATGAAAAACAAACTGCGGTCACAAACATAACAAAACAACGCCTGTTGTAAAATCCTTGATTTGAGAACTTAACGTTTCGTATGCTTCTACATACATCATCAGAAGTATAAAACTGTTAGGTGTATTACAATAAATTTAAACTGGAAGACTAGTACCTAATAAGGAAAACCGGCACCTAATAAGGAAAGAAATGACAATGGATATAAATGGAAATAATTTTATTATGTTTGCGACCGCGGTTTGTTTTTTATTTTTACCTTTAAGTTGGTTTGCTGGCAGTTTCTTAATTGTATCCCTTCCACACTGCGTTTTGAAACGCAGCTCTTTTCCTACGGCTAGGCTTACTGTACACACTAATCCGTTACGAAAACGGAGCTTTTCGAAAACGCTCTTCACTGAACCGGAGGAATTTCAAAACATCGGCTTTGCGTTTTAGTGTGGACAAAAAACATTTTGAAAATGGAGCTTCACGAAAACGATTTCATCTCGATAACCATGCGATTTCCCTGTGTGAGTTTTCCTAAAAAAACCAAATCCAAAATGACCGGCGATTGATACGTTTTCAAATTTCTCCGGCATAGTGTACATGTGTGACAGAAAACATTTGGTGCGTTTTCAGTTCGAGAGAAAACTCCGTTTCCAAATTTCCCGAGACAAGGCGGAGGGAAACATCGACGATTCGAGGGAAAACAAAACTAACTGTTTCACAAGGACTAGTAATTAAGTGTTTTGCTATATAGCTGGAGTAAGTGTAAAGTTTTAAGTCAAGGAGGAGTCCAACCTATACTTAATTAGAGGGTGAGCGGACGACAACTAAAGCTCGCCGAGTAACGTTTAGATTTCGCCATTACCACGTGACCATAAATCAACCAATTGGAGCGTGCGTAAGATTCAACTTAACCCAGCTATACAGCAATAGGCACCTAATGTCTGGCCCCAAGGGAAACAGTGAGTTTTGTTTTCCCGAGGTCCTCCATGTTCCCCGAGGCTTCAACATTGAGGTCGAGGGGAAACAAAACACACTATTTCCCGTGGGGCCAGTTATTAAGTGTTTTGTTATACCTCCCAACTCAAAAATGAAAAGAAAACTTCAAAAAAATTATTAGCTTGACACCGGCCGGCAAAACAAATTTGCAATGGTTTCAAGGTGTACGATCTGATCACGAGCGAGTCGAAAGTTCAAGTTGTTGTTTCCCGAAGGTGTTAGTGAGTTTTGTTCGCCTAAGGAGTTATTGAGTTTTGACCCATGACACTTGGTATCTTTTCTAACAGACCAAAATAACTTTTACGTATCCCGTTCTTATGATACTCACATTCATTGCCTTTCACTTCCGTATGATCTGAAATCTGAGGGCCAGAAACAGGTTTAGAGGGGAGGGGGTGGGGGGCTACCTAGTATTACCTTTTAATCTGACTTGACTTGGATGAAAAGCTTCCTCTAGTTGATGCTTAAGATCTACAAATTCAGTTCTAACAACTATCCTGTATGTCACAAATTTGCGTTTCGACCAGCTCCATCCACTGGAATAAGAGTAAACTCTGCCTTCCCAAAACGAGTCTCTCTTCTTACTAAATCTCGCAAGCACGGCCGAGCTGAAGCCAAAAAAATCAGAATCGGCTGGTTGGTCAACGTACACGCTAAATGTAAGATATTTAAATGGAACGATGTAGTTGTCGTGGATGTCTTCTCGCCAGTCTGAAGAGAAACATAAACCGTAAGGTGTCCAGCCGCAATCCCAACCACGGACCCATCTCATTTCATCACTTTTTTTCATAGGATGAACTTCCTCTAGAACATAGAGTCTTTTCTTTCCTTTCCCTAAAGCAAAAATAATTAAAGTGCATAATTTTTTCGTAGCCGTTGTTTTAGTGTACGCATGATTTTTCTTAAGCCTTCCATGCACTAGGAAATGTTTTTTTCGGGAAAGGCTCACTAAGCGTGCGTGAATTTATTTTTGTCAGTGGTCGTGTGCATAATTATATTTTCGGTACAAACGTGCTTACAGGATATTTAAATCGAAATCACCCAGCTCCCTCTCAAAAGTTAGATACCCCCACCCCCCCTCCCCACCCCAAGGTAATACAAGACCATCAATAATACAGTGTACAAAATGTCGGTAACTCATACTTTAGGCTCTTTGGAACTAAACACCCCGACACTAATCAATAAATGTAATCTGGCGCGCAGCGTCCAGTCTGGAAATTGTTGTGCTCGATTTTTCAGGTAATGAGGCTGAAGTAGAAACAGTGTTGCAACATGGCGCACAAAAATTCCAACGTGTATCTACTTTCTGCAATGTAACGCGCAGCGCCGTCGTTGTCCAATCAGGAGCTAGTACAAAGAACATTCTTTTTTCGGACTCGTCTTCATTTGAACTAGCTATCGTACGTTCCTTGATCCGGCGTTATTTTGGCTAAGTGGCTGTTAACATCAAAACTTTCTTGCTGCAACACCAACGTTGGGCAAAATAAGAGCTTAAGGCAAGACGGCAATGGCCACGGCAACGAGAACGCAACCAAATAATTAACAATTATTGGACGAGGTTGAGCAAAATATCGTGATTTCTCAGTGACGAGCGGATCAATTATTTGCCAAAGCTGAAGACTGAAGCAAAAAAAAAAATTAATCTGCAAGACACCGACAAATCACAATATTTTGCGATAACCGAGTTCAATAACTGTTTTATCATTAAATCACCAAGTTTGTTTTCATATTTAAGTCACTCTCTGACAGCTCAGGGAAGTAATCTGCTAGCGAGGTTTCAATTACGCACGAGCAGAATATTATTAGCCGCAAAACACATTTAGACGGTACTACGCATGAGCAGACCATTATTTGTATGCGGTTATTTTGCAAGTCACGTGGTGGGTTCTTGGCCACTGAAAAGGAAGGGAAAAATGCATCGAATGATGAAAGGTTCATGAGGAGAACAATGGCTATGCACGTGCGTTACAGATCTTTGTACGTTTCTTAGCCGTCCTCTGCAAAACAACAACGTGAAATGACTAAGTTTTGCGTATTTTGGAACGACGGCGGCTAATTTTCCGCTTTTTCATTTGGAATTGATCGTTGACGTTACATATTGAGCTTGAGCAAGTTCTGGGAGCAATAGGCGCACTGAACAGATCTAGACAATTGCGAAATTCGAAGATAAAATATAAATTCATTTTTTACTAGGCGTTGACCACGGAGTCATCGTCGTCATTGCCTAAGCTCTGTAATGTTTTAGATTGTGACCACGACCGAAGGTTCAAACAATTCGCGCGCTTTTATCGCTCCTCAACGCAAGAATCTGCTGTAATATGCGTTTCATTCTTCTGGGGACTCTAACTACGTCCAAAGCCTCATCAAATATATTGATATGAGTACTTACATACTGTCTCTGGATCGTCCGGTTGTGCCAAAGTGGAACAGTTGAGGAAAGCAAACAACAAAAGCAATGACGATATTAAAGATCTCAAGGTTATCGCCATTTTCAGAGTTCGCTACGTTAAGTCTATTGATGACGTATGCATTTAACATCATGCGCGCAGCACGTGCATCACTCATTATCAAGATTCTCATTGGCTAAAGTAAAGCTCTGATGCACGTGCGTATCATCTGCACGAATATTTCTTGTCACTTCTTCCGGGCAACGTAACAACGATCGTTATCATTTGGTCTGCTAATGCCAATAGAAGTGCGGTGGCCTAGTAATAATTGGCGTGTCGGGTTGTCCTGGTTCGAGCCCTGGCCGGGGACGTTCCGTTGTGTTCTTGGGCAAGACACTTTACTCTCACAGTGTCTCTCTCTCCACTCAGGTGTATAAATGAAATGGGTACCGGCGAATTTATGCTAGGTGGCAACCCTGTGATGGACTAGCATCCCCATCTAGAGGGGAGTAGAAGCGGGGAGTAGAAATACTCCTAGTCGCTTCATTTTAAAGAAACCGGGATAAGTTCCGGCGGTATGGGCCACTTGTCCTGATGCAGACCTTAGCTGCCACGCCAATAGACACAGGTTGTACTTCACGATACATGTACAAAGCTGCCAAATGGATGATCCGCGGAGCGTGTTATTACGTCTGAATTTCCTGCAAGGTGTTTAAGATATTTTAAAATCGATATTGTTGGAAAACGTCGGCTGCACTTCGTCCCGCTCACTGGAACGAGGTTGGTTCACACGATCCAACAAGGGAGCACAATACTGTGGACGCAATTTTGTAATGAACCAATCAAAGTTCTACGTAGTAACGTGACCTGTATACAGCGCGGGAAAGGTTAGGTACGCAAAAAAGCTAAGTCAGAATTGGTTTTGCTTCGCTTATGTGCTTCTACGTTAAACAAGATCTGAAACACACGATGTAAAATTGAAAGTTAATAATTTATTAAACATTTTTTGTCTGTACAGGGTGAAGATCACGCCGTCATAATCGAGTATTTTTTCTCCTCAGCAGGTTGTAACGTACTTTTCTCGCACCAGCTCCTCGCAGTTCGTAAGAGAATTCCGTGGATACATAAGGAGCATTCCCTTGCTTTCCCTAAACGGAAAGAGAGAAACAATGTTTCACGTCGGGTAGGCCATAGCCTGTGAACAGGCTCACGTTACTGCGCAAGAGCGCGCGGCGTAGTTGCGAGCGCGAAATCGAGCGTCGAAGCTGCTCTCGGCGCCTTTCCACCAGACTCCTTCCCGCCGGATCGATTGCTCTTCGCCGCTCGCGCGTGTGACTCAAAGGTGAGCCTGCTCGCAGACTAGGTAGGCCAGGGTTTCAGGTTGTTTCTTCTCCTGTGGAACTATTCCCAGGAGGCCTCGGATAGGTATTTCCTGTAGTTTGTGTAAGTATGACAAAATGAGAGTTAAACAGACAGCCTTCCAAGCAAGACACTGTCTTGGCTCGTCACGTACTCTTCCTTTTAAAACGTTTGAAGGGAACTTTTTCATTTTAATCAAAGGAAATCACAGCAGTTTGGACACGTGATGCTAACTAGCATGGAATTTTACGATTATAATTATCTGAGAGCTCTTTAATTTTGTTTTGATATTAAGTAGAAATACAAAAAACGCGAGACAATGTTTCATCAAAATTTCCAAACATTTCCTTGTTCTCAAAAGTACTCCGCTACGCGTCGGTTTTTCAACTCTCTTCTAGGTGTTTGGAAATGCGATTAAACACGGCCTGTCATATTTGATATATTAAATGAAGACACAATCACCAGTACTTACTGATAGTAACATAGCAGCTGGGATTTCTAAGTTTCCTTTCAACAGGGTGTTAACTTGACGAAGCGAGTCCAGCGTTTGAGGTGTTAACACATACAGTAATCTTTTCACAGGATCAATATTTCTGACAATTCCTACAAAACACCAAGAACACAAATCAGCTAAAGGAAAGAAAACCTTGGAGGATAAAAGGGAAACAAAAACAACAACAACAACAAAATACAAACATAGTAAGATATTTGTTGTTTGGCGGGCCGGGAGACCAGGAACGGCTTCAAGTGACTGGCATATGTCAAAAGCAAAACGGGTCTAGTCGAAATCGTTTAAAAACACGCCGAAAGTTTTAAGAAAACGAAACGCTTTACACGTTTATGTACCATGAACGAATTAAAAGAAAACTTTGGTATGACTTACGAGACATTTTGATACCAAAAAGCTGGTTCAAACTTCAGCGAGCCGTACAACAGAGCATGGCCTGCTAAACTCACCAACCACAGCGCCCGTAGTAACTAATACCAGTACAAGTTTATAGCACTTTAAAAGTGTGACCGAACAAAACATTAACCGTTGTCCTGGACTTTCCCGTTGCGTTTTATTTTCCTAACCACTTAACATAGACGCAATTCGTAGTTTCCTTCAATTTAGCGCAATACTGCTAAAAAATAATAATAATAAAAAAAAGACTTAGAGCTTACCTAAACTAATACAGTCTGTAATAGGATTCTCATGCAAGAAAAACGGTGTATTGTCGTCTTCGCGATGCATCTGAAAAGGAAAAAATATAACTTTCCAGTCTTGTGTCCTGTTGAAGACAACCTATCAGAAGAAATTTGAATTGGCTGTGTTATCTCAGCAGTTTCGCTTCTGGCTGTTCTTTCTTGCTTCGTTGTGAGACTAAGAAGCGCGAAGCCTGAGACGAGTAACGCTACTGCAAGAGTGGCGTCCAGACCCCCTTCAAAACTAGCGCTTAGAAAAAGACTGTAAGCTTAGAAAGATGTTTATTTTTGATACCTGATCTGATCTGGTTTGTGCCAGCCCCACAATACTTGCGTTGATTGCGTACAAAATCTGGTTCCACGCAACCTATAGCGAGTAGAACAAAACAACAACAAAAAAACTTAGCACGTTGTCAACAGGAGGGGCATTAAGCGTAAACTTAAAAAAAAAAAATTCAGAAGGTGAATTAAGATCCTTTTTAATCAAATAAAACATGATCTAAATAACAGGGACTGTAGTAAACACACCAAACCTTCAATAACGGTTCTGTTCGGTCGTATTAATTTAAAATTTCTCCGATAAATCTGATTGGTTCTTGTGTAAAATCAGACAGGCGCCGATGAAAGGTCAGGTGCGTTTGAATGGGCTCCCTCCTCAGGTTATAAAATACATTCCACAAATCTCTTCTAAAATAAAACGCCCATTCATTACAGAATACCCTAATTAGCATAATTTTAGAGTTTCTCCTATAATGACATTGGGTCTTTCCTAACATCGTTGACCATCAGTTTTTGCGAGGTCTGGAACCGTACAATCGTAGAGTCTGGGATGGTCGTGAAAATTTGGAAATACCTCGAACATCCGACCGCATTCCGAGAATTTCTACAGCTGACTAACGGACAAAGGAAGACGGAAACATCAAGTTCACTACAGACGTCCCAAATGACCTGACAAAGCCCATTGATAACGCTTAAAAAGTCCTTCAGGAAAGCCCATTTAGAAAGTGTGAGAAAAACATCCCTGTTTCATTACCTCGGTATGTAAAACGTGTATTGCCAGACAGCTCCAAGGGATCTGGTAAGGAGTACACGACAGTAAAGATGCCATTCCGACGGGCGAGGCATCTTTACAAGGACCGCAAAGTTCTTCGTTCATTTTAATTCTACTAAAGTACGACAACAGTGTCAAAGATCGCTGGTCAGACGCTGAAAATTTAGCCCTGAAAAACACGAGGTGTTGTGTTAATAATTGTTATTGCATGGATAAGAAAATAAGAAGAGTTTAAATTCTCAGAGCTGTGTGCATTAACTGTGCAGGAAAGACCAAGTTCGGAAGTTCAAATTTTGTTTAAAAATTTCTTTGAAAGAAATCAAAAGTTAAAAAGCTGTCTTACAATCTTTGCTTCCTCAAGCTTTCTATCCTTGAAAATTCAAACTGAGGGAAGCTTCAATTGGTTAAAGCGGCTGCGTTTAAACCAGAAACAAATTTGAACCATAACATCTTTGTTATGAGATTTGAAATTCAATTTCAATTAATCGTTCTTAGAAATATTAACTTCAGTAATTTTTTATCACCTAATTTCTAACTACTTTGATTGTGTATACAGTCGAACCTCCACTGTCGGCCATCTCTCTGCAACGGCCACTTATTTTCGTCCCGGCGGACGGTCTTTCACTCCTATTTTAACCTCTCCACAACGGCAGCGGCAACTAAAATGCATCCCGAATGCCAAAATAACCTCTCCACAACGGCCAGTTAACCAACGACTGACAAAAGGTGCATGTAAAACTCCAGTTGTGCTGTAAACGGTGACGAGAATTGGTCCAAACTACGCGTCGTTGGTTTCTGTTTCTGCTTGGTTTCTGTTTTATCGATAATTTTGATTGTTACGTATTTACATGCCACCATAAACTTTATATTAAGTTGCACCCTCAAAAAAATACTGTAGGTGTCATATTGCACTCCTAACTTCCCATAACGGCCACCTCTCTACAACAGCCATTTTCCTCTGTCCCCATAATGGCCGTTGTAGAGAGGTGCCCCCCCCCCCCCCTTTTGGTATAATAGTTAAGTTAAAACGATTGAGTGAACAAATGACAGCTTACGTGCATGGATCTCCTATTGATTCAGATACACTGTCGATTTGTAAAATATCAGGAACACATGGCAGGCTGGACTTGTCGTTTGGATTTCCCTCCGAGTTTTCTGTACTATCTCTACCAAAACACAAAAAATATTTTCAGCTCAGACATGTCATTAAAACAGATTCCTCGGAGATACCTATCTCTGTGGTGATCTCGTCTCTGAGGTAGCCTCGGCTTCTTTTGAAGACAGATACCTTACTAGGGAGCGAACACTTCACTAAGGAAGACAGATACTAAAGGAGGATGATACCTCTTTAAGCAAACCAATTCTCATTTCCATCTTTGCCATGGTGGAGATTACTCCAGCAACCAGATAACTCTTTAAGGCAGCTAGATAGTTCTCAGGGACAGACCCCGCCTTCAGGGCAAACATAGTACCTCTCTAGGACAGACACCTCTCTAGGACAGACACCACACTAGGACAGACACCACTCTACAGCAGACACTACTCTATGCCAGTTATCTTTCTGAGGGAGACTTCTCAAAGACAGACACCTCTCCATGACAATCGCACAAACATCATTCTTAGGCAAACATCTCCCGCACAGAGACACCTATTCAATGCAGACACCTCTGTAGGACAGAAACCACTCTGAGCAAACACCACTCTGCGGCAATTACCTTCCTGAGGGAGACCTCTGTAAGACAGACCCCTCTCTACAACAAACATCACTCTTAAGCAAACACCTCCCTAGCAGAGACACCTCTCCAATGCACACACCTTTCTTGGACAGACACCTCTGTAGGTCAGACACCACTCTATGGCTGATACCTTCCTGAGGGAGACTTCTCTAAGACAGGCACCTCTCTATGACAGTCGGACAAACATCATTCTTAAGCAAACACAGGCCTCTCTTGCAAAGACACCTGTCCAATGCAGACACCTCTCTAGAACAGATACATCTCTCGGACAGAAAACGCTCTAGGACAGACACCTCTCTACGGCAGAGACCTTCCTAAGGGAGACCTCTCTAAGACAGACACCTCTCTACGACAAACATCACTCTTGAGCAAAGACCTCTCTAGCAGAGACAACTGTCCAATGCAGACACTCTGGAAGGCAGAAACTCTCTACAGCAAGCAGTATTCTGTTGAAGAGGTGGACAGAGGCATTTTGTTGAGGCTGAACTCTCCCACAGATGCTACCCTATCTAAGACAGACACCTATCTAAGGTAGACACATCTCTAAGACAGACACTTGTTGGACAGCCACAAAATAATCCAAACAGACCAACACAAACTTATTGCTGATAACGAAAAACCAAACTTTTCCTCAAACTCCACTGACCTTCGGTTGTCTGAATAATTTTTTTCATTGTCAACAACAAATGCCCATCCTGGTGTATTCATCAAAAAATCTTCTGTTAAAGGTGGCAAGTTCTTGTTTGTGTTTTCTTGCGATGTGTAATTAAACTGTATAATGTGGGAAGGCTGTACAATTCGTATCACATCTAACAGTAGTGGCACTCCCATACCTTGGATTAAAATGGAAAACTAAGTTCTATTAGTTTCTTCTCAATCTCATTAATAATTCATCAAGTTTAAAGAATGGAAATCATAATCATGACAGTATTTGGATGCCTGATCTTTTGATAAAATTAATTAGTTAACTCAAATTTTTTTGGTGATTTTATAAATTTCTCCATTTCTCCTTAGTTTTGGTTTCAATTGAGAAGACATATCAAACACTCAAGACTGTGTTTGACAACATTTCCAAACACTTCGAAGTTTGCCAAAAATACTCCACTACATGTCGTATTTTCAACTCTCTTCTCTGTGTTTGGAAATGTGGTCAAACATGGTATTTTGTGTTTGATATACTGCATGAATAATTTCCAGGGTTCTCTAATGCATACCAGGCAGTTAATGGTTAATTCACATTTAACAGTTAAATTGTTCCCTCTAGTGCAACTTGTTGCCACCTGAAAAAATTTTTTTTTATGGTTCTCAGACATTAAAATCAGCTACATAGTGACAGTCACACACTTCGTTCCACAAAATGGAACTCCTTCTAGTCAAGGCATGTCTCTGCATGATTTCCAAGCAGCAGACTACCCTACATTGTAGTTTAAGCTGATCAAAGAAATGTGTACATGTATGTACTGGATACAGTGAGTACTCTCTTGAAACTACAGGCCTACAGTACACTGCACCATGACTACATATTTCCTCCCGGTAAATGTGACTGTTATAAGAACTCTTCAGTCTACCCAAGAGCTATCCAGTCTAAGATGACAGAAACTCGCAAATATAGAAAGTATGCTACTCAAGGCCTGTCTTCTTTACTATAGGTAACCTGATTTTTAAAATCATTAATTAATATTGGATTATTAATATTATTTGTATAAATATATTATGCTGTAATTTAACTTTACCTTTTAATGTAGTAATAAAGCTTGTTGCTGTTGTTAAAATGTCAGACATTTAAGTACTCACAGACAGCTATAAATTCAGGGAAGATTTCGACACAATTTAGTAGTAGAGCGGAACCCCACCTTACATGACCACCCTGTTAACACTGCCAGATTTTTGTGGTCGGTTGGTGACCAAATCAATGGGGTTTCATTTTCCTTTTTGTAGTACACTGCACTTACATGTTAACTCTTACATGCATGTATTTGATAGAGGTGAAGTGTTCTTAGTGTGAACTAGATCATGAGCATGCTACACATGTGTGCTAAGGTACCTTAAATTGCATAACTTACGTGCCTATGAGGATTGCCCTCCCCCCCCCCCCCCCCCCACCCGCCAAAAAAAAGAAAAATAACTTAAAGGATCTTTGAGGATCTTACGAGATCCTTAAAGACCTATTTAAGGTCCCTGTTGACTAGAATCACTTGAAAGACCTTGCAAAGATCTTTAAATGAATGATCTTGTATTAAAAGACCTTTGTAAGGATCTGTGCAAAATCTTAGAAGATCCCAAAGATTGTTAAGGATGGTGGTCAAGATCTTAGAAGATCCTGGCAAGAATTTTAAATTTCCTTGATGGTCTTGATAATGTTTTTTGTTTTTCTTTGAGAATTTTGATCAACAAGATCCTCACCAAGATCCTCATGAAATTCTTCAAGGATCTTTGAAGATCCTTGAATGATTTTCACCAGCCGAGGGTTATTTAGGCACAAGCAGTTTGAGTTCCTTACCTTTTACCCAGCCCTGTGTGTTCACAATCAATGGAATTTTTCTCCTGTAGTTGTCAGCGTATGTTTGATATACACTGTGGATGCACTTGACATAAAACTCAGGTCTGTCTTTAGGAGAAATATCTCCAAAAAACACTGATCTGAAAAAGAAAAAGATTACCCTTAGTTACATACATTTACCACCAACTGCTTACAAAATGAGTAATCACCAGTTAGAGTTCTAAGGCTTGATAACCAGCCGCTGTTCGGGAAATGAAACTGCGTTCCTTTCCTGAAGTCTCCTTTCAGAGAGGAACGCAGACCAGACCCAAGAAATTAGTGGAAATCGAGCCTACAGTTACAGTTCTGGTAACACAACTCATAGCAATATTTTGTAAACAGTAGGAACATATGAACTCTGAAATTTATAACATATTTTTACACTGCCATTGATTGTCAGTGGCCTAGTAATAATCTTCATGCAGCAGAGCAGGAAACTGATATTAAAACCCATTGTACAGGACAGGTCAGATGTACATGCACGTAAAAGAAATTTAGTGTTTTTTGGGATATCGTGGAATTCCTGCATCATCATAATCTGGCTTTCAACACCTTTGGGAGGTGACATTAACAGACAGAAGTAGAAACAACAAGAACAACAACAGTATTATAACATTTAAGAGCTAAACCTGAGGTTAACATAAGACAATAATCTAAAAAGGATCCATGGGGAAAAGAAGAATAATTATATAATATTATGATAATTGTTGATAAATAAACAGTACACTAATTTTCATTTATTTTATAAGTGTTAATTATGCAATAAAACATGGTCCATAAAAATTGTGTTGTTGAAACCAAAACTCTAAGATCATGACAAATTTCAGTCACTGACCTTTCTGGTTGTCTAAGATGAGTGAATGGAGGACCTGTTGGAAAGACAAGGGATGAAAATAAACAACACAAGAACAGCAAGAGTACACGTAACACAAACAAACAAACAAACAAACAAACAAAAGAGGAGGCAGGTACAATAAATTATTTATTAATATTCACCTGTCCTGGCTTACAGTCATAATTATACTCTGACTAGTGAGTAACAATGATAGTCCAATAGCAGGTTATTGCAAAGCATTTGATAGGTTGACCCAGCCAACCATTTGGTGAGACTATCAGAATCAAACATTGCATAAGAACAAAACAAAAGGAACCAAGCAAGTGTTCAAACAAAGTTACTTGATTAACAGCTCTAAAAATGTTAACAGTTCTAAATTAAACAAGCAAGTTGATCATGTTTATTTCACACTTTCATTTTAATTTTCTGTCTTACAATACACATTGTTTTCCAACCATTGTATGTTCTAGTGCTTCATATTCATGTTGTTATTTAGTATTCATATATTCTATGAAAGTTCACATTTATATCACACTGACTAGCGGTTCATTTGTATTTGTAAACTGAAGATGGATGTTGGTCATGTGAAACACATTTTGCAAATTTAAAACTTTGTGTTTTTATCTCAAAGTTATTTCTTGTCTGCTACTACGTTGTAGTTTGCAAAAATGACTAGGAGCACTTCTAGGTACTTCCCACTAGATGGGATGCTGACTAGTCCATCACAGGGTTAACCCTCAGCATTAAGTTTGCCGGTACCCATTTATACAGCTGGGTGGAGAGAGGCACTGTACAAGTAAAGTGCCTTGACCAAGAACACAACACAATCTTTCCAGCCAGGGTTCAAACCCAGACTGCTCGATCCAGAGGCGATCACACTAACCATGAGGCCAGCATGCCTTAGTCTGTAATCCAGGTATACATGTATGTTAGCCATTAAAGATGCCATTGAAATGATTCTTTAATAATAACCTACCCAACAAAGGTGTACAGACTCTGTTGAGAGATATTAAACCAGGTGGTGTGAATTCACTTTGGCCTACATCACACTCAAGGAAATAAAGTTCTTCTAGACTGTGGAAAAATACAAAAGTAATGAAAAATAACTGAACATCGTACATGACTGTGCACAATATACATGACTGTACAACTGAAAAATCTTGAATTATGATGGTCTTTACTACAAGCTAATGCTACAGTCATCCACTGCAAATGCACAGTGTACGTGTACATGTATGCACTATACACGTACATGTATACTAAGTTAGGTATTAATCATTTGATGCACCACATTTAATTGAGAAACGCTAAATTTTTACGATGTCAAGAAAATTTATCAAGATTATTTATATATATATAATTTTTTTCAGAAAATAAAATATCTTGCCAAAGACATACTGTACTTCGTTCAGAAGATTGCCTGAAGGGTGGCAACAACAACAATCTAAATATTTTCACTCTTTCTCGCTTTCTCTTTGTTAGGAATGAAAGTCACTACTCGTAACATTTCTAATCAAATAGCTTTTTCCAAGATTTCAAAAGGCTTGGAACCAACAAACTTTCTAGCTTTCTAAAGATTATAACCCACAAGCCATCTGGATGAGTTGCAATGGCTTTTGAAGAGCTTAAACCATTGATTTATTAATTTGCTACAAGACCAAGAACTTTATTGAATACTGCAGACTTGGTGAATAATTAAGGTACCCTGCTAGGAATATCATTACACTAAATTTTACAACATTGCACATGTACCTATTCAGGAGTAAGTTTGTTAAATATCTTGCAAATGTTGATTTTCCAATGTCCTTTCCACCACAAATTAGAATAACTGGGGCATTAACTGCTAGAGCAAAATGAGATCAACTGAGATCAAATGATAGTAAAACTGAGATCTTTTTGAGATCAACTTGAAAAACTACTTATTAATTATAATATCTTATTATATGGCTAGTTCCTTGAGCAGGCAAGATGAATCAAATCCTGCGCTGTGATTGGCTACCGGAGCAGGTAAGATGGAGCTATCTTGCTCACTTGGGACTACCCCCACGTCCCGCAAGAAAAATTTCCCCAAAAGCCATATAATAAGTCCATAAACACGCAAAAAAAGAACTTGGCCAATATCCAGCCATCTTGACCTCACACTTGGTCAATAACCCATATATTTTGTTTAGTTTGAGTTTTTTTAATCTAATTATAAAATAAATAAATAAATAAATAAATAGAATTCATGATGAATAACTCAGCAACATGCTGCCATTTGGGAGACTTAGCACATTAAATTTTTGGCTCAAAACAATTTTTATATTTTAAAATACCAGTTTCTGTTTCTTACAATTAAAATAAGTACAATAGGTACTGCATATTTTGTGTTTATTTTTTACATGAAGTGGCCTCAATTGGCAAGGCTAGAAACTAGTAACTCAAGGCCAAAGAAATTCCTACATGATACAATAAGTAACCAAATTACTACATGACTTGACTGTGTAAGTACCTTCTTCATGTGTTCCTTTCTCTGCTTGCTGCATTATGTTATCAACAATCTTCCACTCTTCAGGAACAGTCAGAAATCCACATCTGTCTGTGTCTGGTTCCAGCTGAAAACAACAAATTATGGAAAAGAAAGTTAATAAAAACAACTTACATGTGCAGCGTTGTCGATAAGACCTGGCACCCATGCACTGGAGCTTGAACTACTGTAGTATTAATCTCTGAAATACCAACTGTTATAATGACATTACAGTTGGCCCTCTAGAGCAGGGTTTCAAACACGATGTGCTGGTGAGGAACTTAACATGCAAACAGGTTCATGTCTGGGGTGTACACACACGAGCAGCAAAGTTAGTGGAGCACTCTTGACACCAGACTCCTCCAGGGCTACTAGATTGGAGTGCAGCCTAAAATATACTTTGGCAGCTGAAAATAGTTGCATTTCATCATGGACACCCTAAGTGAGACCACAATCCTTGATTTATAATCCTATGCGAGACAAAGAGTAATAAGCATCTCCAAGCTTTTTATGTGGGAGTATCCCTCCCCCCCCCCCCCCTTCCCCCAGGTGAGACCCCTCTGGTACCTGGAACATTGCTAGAGGACATTTTTATGGGTGTCCTTTATAAAGTCCTGCCACAGGACAGTCACCTACGTTAAATCTTATTGACAGCACTGATCAGAAATATTCATGTAAATGACAAACAAAACAAAAAACATAGTACAACATAAAATAGTAGGTAGTATCCTTACTAAAATGAATCCTAAAGCAACTGTCCTCTTCTTCAAAGATAACTCTATACTTCCAAGGGCTGCATCCTAAAATGGAATCGCTACACTTATCAAATGATTAAATTATTTATTAAATCCATTTTGAAATCACTGGTTATCCTTGCAATCTGATTGGCTCTCAGTGGTGCGATTTATTCACGAATCGCACTACTTTTTGCTCTAAATCGCGTCTTTTTCTCAACCAATGAGAATGGAACAGTAAAACAAAACAACCAATCAGATTTCAAGGTTGGTTTAAAGTAATCAATAAAATTTCAGGAAAATGAAAGGCAAAAAGCCATTGCGTGGAGAATTTTGCAACCACTATTTGTTGTTATTGTTGTTTTGTTCCAAAAAAATTGACAAATTTAATTAATTACAGTTTCTGAATGACGAATATGAACTTCTTCAGGCTGAAGACCTACTTTAATGGAAGTTTCCAACTTTCAGTGTCCATTTTGACGAATATTTTGGCGATTTTTCTTTGAACATCTGTTCAAGATCCGTATGATACCGAGTCCAGTAAAACATCAGTAAACAAACGAAAACCACACAACAACAAATTCAGAGCCATCTCAAGAAGGTAGATGTTTCCAGGTTTCCGGTAGTTTCAGACGAAGCAACATAAGAGCTCAGCTCTGTCGCTGTGAATAAACATAGTCAAAATACGCCCCAAAACAGTGAATGAACAAATGTCTTACGAAGCTGATGCCAGTCCCGCCATCTTAAAAATATCTTGAAAACATCTTGAAACAAATGGCGCTGCAAGAACTTGGCAAGGTCCCGAGTATGAGTCCTACGCCGAGGTCACAAAAAGAAACGGAGATGCATGATAACGAGCTGGACTCCCTTAAAATCATGCCATTAAACGGTATTAAAAGAAAACAAAACGTACTATCCGCTGGGCATCGTGCACTCGTGGGAACTGAGGGAGTGAAATCCTTCGCAGAATTACACAGGATGCACCTTCAAATTCCTTCTCCAAAGACAACGAAAAGTCTCAGCCTCAACCACAGAAGAAAGGAAGGCCTTCCATCATTGAATCAGGGGAAGAGAATCGAACTTTTATGCCTGAAGTAGACTATTTTCGTTCCGAATTCAGAACTGCTTGTTTCTTTGTCATGCTTGAATGAGTTTTCTTCACATGACATCGTTTTGCATACTAATGAGACGTAAAGGCGTTTCCGGTACCGTTATTTTCAACAAACCAGATACTGGAACGATACACCAAAATCTAAAATGTTAGGCGATAAAATTGTGCGATTTCAAAATGGATCTAATAAAGTGGCAATTGAACTTCGTGTCCTGCAATTTTGGTCTCAAATCATACTTGTGATTTCAAATCGAACTCGTGCTGCGTGCTCGTTCGATTTTGAAATCACGCGTATGATTTCAGACCAAATTGCACTCCACTCAGTTCAATTACCATTATTAATGATAATAAATAATGAATCACAATGGTAAGATTAACAATTCCACAACAAATACACGTACCTTGCCAAGATCCAAGCTGAAGATTTCCTCAAAGCTTGGAAAACTGCACACAAAGGTTGTCTCAACAGTCTGTATAGCTTTCATCAGAAGAACTGACGCTGCCTTCTTTGTTCTTACCATAGCTTTCTTGAACACTTCCAAAGGCTGGCTCTGTAGAGATTCTTTTAACAACCTCTTAAAATCTGTCCTTTTTGTGGCATCTGCTTCACTACACTCAGAAATTGTCAGAAGACTGGAAGTGCTTGGCGAAAAGACTTGTAATGCGTCATGGTTAGGCCCAATGTTATAACCAAATATGTTTACCAGCCCGGTTAAGGTTTTGATGAGAGCCATTCCTTTGATGCAAACTTTCTGCAAACAAAATTAAACAAAAATTGGCAATCACGTGCAGAAATTGCAGTTTGGGAAAATCAACTGCCTAACAGATGAACCCATGTCAAATTTCATGCAAAAAAAATGACACTTCTAAATCCCAAGTTAACCATTTGCGAGGGCTTTGGCACCATTAAAAAAAACCACACATTTTTAAAAAAGAAACACCACTGAAAAAAACACTATTTTATGATAGCTACAGCACCATTTAAAAAGCAAAATTTAATTACAGTGTCATTTTCAGAAAGTGTCTCAGTCACTTTTGTCATCCATAGTAGTTTACAATGTAATGCCAAGCAAGTAAAGTAAGTAAGTAAGGTAAACACTTAATTTAGTAAGGGTAACACTAAATACAGTCTGTAGCCAATTTAAAGCTAATAAACTTGTGGCCTTCAAAAAGTCCAAGTCCAAAGCTAGGCTTGATTAGCAGCAGCTGTTTGAGAAAGGAACACAGATGCCTCCTCCGAAACATCTCTATCAGAGAGGACAGTAGTCCAGACTCCAGCAGCGTCACGCCATCAAAAATAAAAATCATAACCATTCAATAAATTAAGTCAAGAAGCTGGGATATGAAAGATGATTGATATATAAACAACCTCGCCAAGATTTAGGTCTGTGCAGTTTTTCATTCCCCCGTTATTCGGAGAAGTGTTTCACTCAAATTTATAGAGCTTTGTATGAAGTCGCCATGTTTGTGTCCCTCCAGCCGTAAAGTAACAGAAACATCTGTCATCGAGTTTTGCCATTTAAACAAAAAGTTATTATTCTAGAGCTCCGACACATTGAAATTAACACTTTTTATAGAGGAACAATTAGCTTAGTTAGCAAAAACTTGTGCTATAACTCATCTTTTGACCTAGTCGAGAGCCTTATCGGGCCGCCATTTTAATGTCACACAACGCATAAACTTGGAAATTCAAACATGCCCTATTTCAAAATGAGAAACCCCGTCAAGCTTAAACGCTGCAAAACGTCAAGTTTTTAGAGGGTCTTTCATCTGATGAAACTAAAACTTCAGAAGGATTGGTAATTTCTTATTTTGGAAAATGATGACGTCACATGAAAAGCAGCAATACCAAAGCAAAATGAGCAAAAACAATGAGCAGACATACCTGTCCTTTTCCCAGAAATAGCAAGCATGCATTTGCCAAGTCACCAGACAAGGGCAACACACTATCGAATAAAAAAGAACATTACCAAAGTGAACAACATGTATCTCAAATAACAACCATTGATACATATACTAATTGCATATAGTATAATGTTGAGCTTTGTGATCTGTCTCACTCAAATTTGCTTCAGTAGCATCAGGATTGACTTTAGCCTTCTTTTTTGGCAGCATTTGAATTCACCTTGTAGCAACAAACAGCATGGTAACCATTCAACCATGAAAGTTCCTGAAGTTATAGTCATTTGTAAATAGTTAGGAATCCGAAACACCTGTGAATCCAAGTTCTCTAAAATTGAAGAACCCAGACACATTTACGAATCTGAAAAAATCTCCTCTAGTGTAAACCTAGTCTGAGGGGTAGGTTTGAAAGAGTCCAGAGTTAAGAAAGTATCTGGTCACTTTGCTTAACGGCTAGATCACTCCAAGTCAGTTCACCCCAACGCACATGTAGATTATCCCTTGTTCTTTTATTCACTGCCAAGCCAAATTCGGTCAGATCTAGATTTTGGTTGGAGGAAACTAACTTAAAGCGATGTAACCAGGGAGCGAAATGACCACAATGTGTTAAGAAGTACAGGGCTTCTGGAGGGGTCTGGGGTGGTAGGAAGCTACAGTATTTCTACAAATATAACAATACACATTTTTGGTAAGGCAGTTGGAGATAAATTATGGTGTAAAATAACAACTTCATTTTACACTTCTTCATCGTTTATCCAAACCTTAGAAAGTTATTTTCTTCATAAAGCCTTATCAGTCTTTAATCAAGTGTGAAGATTGCAGGATGCGAAATAAAAATGTACGTGTACGAACGAAACTCGCAATGAGATTCGGAGGGGGGTCTTAAAATTAGGTCTTAGTTTTTGAGATTCGGAGGGGGTCTTAGGTCTTAGTTTTTGAGATTCGAAGAGGTCTTAGGTCTTAGTTTTTAGGATTCGGAGGGGTCTCAGGTCTCAGGTCTTAGGTCTTAGATTTTAGGTCTCTGGTCTTAGTTTTTAAGACACCCTGCACTGGAAGACTAGAAAATTATATTTTGTAGCTAGCACTTACCTTTTTAGAGTCAAGTTCGAGGCTTTTAACTCGTACTCTACAACATGTTTTCTCGAAGTCCTTTCTGCTTTGGAACTTTCACTGCCTTTTCTGATTCGCTTACTGCTCCTCTTTTGTTCCGCAGCATGCGGCGTTAAGCTCCGTTTCCTTCGGCCACCAGGCATTTCGAATATTAATAAATGCAGCTAGCTAGCCAAGTTTTCTTATTTCAAGAAGTTCGAAGATGCCTATCACTGCCGCCATCTTGGAAGTTGTCTCGCCCCATTCCCAACCGTCTGATGGTTTGCTGCTGATTTAGCAAATAATAGACGTCATGTTAAGGTGGCCGAACACAGTTTTCAAGAGCCTATGCCTAATTCACCATTACTTTTAAGGTATTTATGCTTTGGCGCTCGTTTTTTGCAAGAGTCAAGGTTAACCACAGAAAAGTTTATTGTCGCATTTTCGCTCAGGTGTGTGCTGTTGCCATGGCAACGGGGCTGGTTAAAAACAAGGCTTAAAAAATGGTTTTTGTTTACTTAAAAAAATCCAGTCGTTAGATTTTTTTCATCTTTTGCCCACTACAAATTGACATTAAATCCCTTCTGTCAACACTGTTCTAATAAAATTTTGACATAGGCGATTTTCGTAATTCGCCGTAAATCGTTGTCACCGCATGTTCTATATTATTAAAAATTCCCTATGTCAAAATTCAGATTTTTTGCGATAGATCATTCACGTGGTTTCTGAACTATTTTTTTTGCCAAATTTCTTGAAATTCTAACGACTGGATTGTCAGAAATCTGCAAGTTTCTGCAAAAGCAATTGGTCTCAATTTTTTGAGCAACTGCGCATGCGCTGCATTTAACTGGGTTCTTTCGGTAACAAAGAGAAAGCTGAGAATTGCTGGTTTCTTTGCGTCGTTACCTTTTCTAACATATCTTTGTAATAAAAGACTAAAGCCATCAATACACTGCGTTCAATAATAGAGAAAAATAACACAGATAGTGCGGGTGTTGAGTAAATAAAATGATCGCTCTTTGTAATCCTTGTGCGCGCACTCAATTGCATCAGCAAAAGCACGCGCGAAAACTGTGTTCGGCCACCTTAAGTGCTTGGAGCGACCCTGTTCATCCTGAATCGAAGTCTGAATATAGGGTGATCTTTGCCGTTTTTAAAAATTTTTCTCATTAATATACAACTTTGCGCAATTTTACATGCAAATTGACTACAAACATTTAAAGAGCTTGTGAAACCTGGTATAGCCAATGAAAATTTTGGCTCATTGGGTGTAATATACCAGGACAAATTAGCTTTCTAGTTGCAGCAATGCCTGAAAGAGAGAGAGCCACAACGTAACTGGACTAGAAGTGTGTAATGTCACACGTTGCACAATGCGCTGGGAAGCTAAACTTGTTTGTTGGTTTATGAGAAGTTTAATTTCAAGCTTGTTCCCTACCTGGGGGCAGCCCCAGGGGAGAGGGGGAGGGGGGGGGGAGGGGCTCCCATATTAATAGAACAGAAGTGCTTGTCAGAAATATTGAAAAGAACCTCCATGAGGTACCAAGATCCTGTTTTGTGGGCATCTTAATTTTTTTTTCTCTCCAAAGAGGTACCAATTCAAGAACACATTATCTCCTATCATTTTTTTTTTTCTGCTCAATCCTCCTAAAACATATTGCAATGAGCTCCTGCTGTAGATATTTTGAGGCTTATCTACCTAAGAGTTACCAAAACTGCTTTTTTAACCCCTTAAAGGTACGAAAAGCACCCCCATCCTTTTTATTTGGGAGTCCCCACCCCCCTGGGGTTCCCCAGCTTTCTCTAGGATATGTGATGAATTCTGGAAAATTATCATTAGAAATACTGAAAACATGTTTATTTATATTTACATTTTAGACAATAAAATTATTGGCAACGAAAAGAATGGATAATCTCAATCTAGTTATAACTGTGATCATCAAAATGTAAATACTTCCTCGCATGATTATCACTCAGTAGTACTACATATTTCTGTGGAGTCATGAGACACCAACTTCAGTGTGTACTTTGTTATGCAACCAAGAAATTCCAGCACTATTTTTTTCTTTTTAACTTTTCCTTGGCAACACCTTTTACAACATCACGGTAGCTAATTTCTCATAAATTTATGCAACAACTTGTTAGTTTAAACATTGTCTATGTTGACTCATAATCACTATAAAAACCAAATCAGTGCTTTCCATGACAACCATATCTACAAGATCTTCAACAACCTCTTTTACTCTAGCAGCTTGATCATAAAGAAATTGCAGTCATAAGAATTTGTCACAGTAGAATAACTGACTGTCAATAAATGCACACCTCAAGTTTACAGTGTTTGAAGCCATGTCTGCATGATAGCCCTAAGGGCTAATGGATTTTGCAGTTCCAACGACTTACTTCAGGTCTTAGTAAATTGCATGCCTTGTCTGAAGGGCAAGCAAAGCTTTTTGGGATTATTTGGGGGGAAATCCAAATTAAAGAACTAAAAGTACTCTAAGAGATGAAATTACTGCTGGAATAGCCCTGCAGTTTGATCAATTTTAGTAAGAAATTTTAACATAGCTATAGTGAGAATGACTTCCAGGCTAGTACATGGTAACTGCAAATACGTGCCCAAAGGGTGAACTTGAAAATTGATTTTCTTTGCACTGGTTTTAAGGTAATATTTGAGGGAAATGATATGTTGAAATAAAATAATTTTCTGTTGAGTTGTGCACCTTACAACCGAAAACTACATGTATCAAGTACATGAATATATTCCATTATTATATGGCTGAGTCTCACAAGGACTGGGAACTACTGAATTCATGAATTTTATTGGCTGAAATTGATATTGAAAGCAGTTTAGATTTTCCCATCTAGACCGGCATCTAGACCAGTAATGTTTTGCGGTGAAAAAGTTGCAAACTTAACTACAAAAATATTGACTTCTTTTTTCTAACAATACCTTTTTATTGAAGTGCCAAAAAGCCTGATGAGAAAAAAAGTAAAGAAGATGAGCAAACTTTGGCAGAATTAAGTTCGACTCATCGCTATTCGTAAGCAAAACGTCAGTTCCCTACAAACCAGTTACATCAAATGAATTAAATTGTTCTTGTTTCATTGCCATATAATAAACATCTTATTAACCGCTCGCTTAGTCGGTCTGTATGGAAGAATCTTGACCTTGGTCATGTGTACAGACCTCACTGCATTCGCTCTGTACTCACAATCTCAGTCAAGATTCTCCCATACAGACCTCCTGCTCGGTAAATAAGAGCTAATTAATATTCCTCAAAATTATAAGCCAAACCAGGTGTGAGAATCAGCACTTTCCTTTGAATCCCACAGATTAAAAACTCATCAGTATCCAGGTGACTCCAGGATACACACAATTTTGAAGAAAATGCTTAGTATTTGTTGTTCCTCAGCAGAGATTCCAGGATAATCCAGGAATTTAGAAACAAATTGTTAAATGACCTAGAATAACAAACGTTTCGTCACTGATCTGCGCTTTTCAGCAATTAAGACAGGAGATACAAGGGAGGCTATATTTACAGCATTACAATTGTGGCTTTTAAAATTCATAAAAAGGTAAGTAAAAATCAAACTTATATATATGCCTGCTCAGTCTGAGTTATGTAGCAATATGTAAAATTTTGATTAAAATATCTGATTCAATGCTAATTTATTTTGTTTAATTAAAGTAATCTACTTGACTTAAATTTTATTTCATGTGCAGTTAAACTTCTGGTATCTACAGTAGAACCCAAATTTCTTGAACCTCCAAGGGAAATGAAAATTTATTATTGGTTTGAAAAATTGGGTAGCTCAAGAAATCGGGCAGAAAATGACAGTCTGCAACTATATTCAAAGGAAATGACCTTTGGTTCGAGTTATCAGGAGGTTCGAAAAATTGAGGGTTTTGAGAAATCAGAATTCCACCCTATTTGATTTCATCATCATCATGACTGTCGTCATGGTAGTGGTCGTGGTCAGGGCTACATGGCCTCATCATTGTCATTGTCAGCATCACCATTGTCATTGTCATCGTCATCATCATCATCATCATCATCATCATCACCAAGGATCAGTGCTAAAAGTTTATAATGTCAAGTTCTTAGCTACTGGTTTCGTAGTACCTTCGATAAATATCATTTCTCATCTGTACTACTTGCTCCTGCGTAAGCCCAACAGACTCGCTTAGCAACAATCGAGTAGGACCAATAACCAGTCTGTGCCGTGTCCATTGGAAGATATAACAATCAGGGGGTAACTGATCTCCCACCCGTTCAATTACACACTGCTAATATAACGGTGAAGAAACTCATCAAGTGAATTCTTCTCGAATGATTCAAGCATCATCTTGTTCGATGCGCCAATAGAATTATATACTGGGATATCAGAAAGAAATTCACCAACATTTGGTAGTTCATCATTCTTAATGTCCTTGGTTATGATCTGATAAAGGCCAAGCAAAACGTGTTCCGGCGTCAGACCACGAGAGTCACGAGGAAACACAGAATCACCATGGTATAACTTCACGTTGTCGAAGCCATAGTCGTGTGCTGCAGGAGCACTTGGCCACAGGTCCATGGCGCAAGCGTCGAACAATTCATGTAGTGACGATTCCGGTGGAATACAGTTTGGTTTGTGTTTCTTCCAGTGCCGCTTTTGACAGGTTTTTGAACAGTAGTGTGCATGCTGGCATGCAGAACATCGCTTTGTCTCGCGCCTCTCCCCGCAGGAATAACAAATACCAGGCATTTTCTTCAAAATTGTGCGTACTTGCTTTACGCATCGTGGAGCATCGTGTGCTTCTTTAGTGAGAGCGGTCGTTACTTTTATCCAGCGGAAAGAGACGAGAATACCATAATATTTTTCAAGCCACAGATTTAGCCTGGTATTCCGGTATGCATTTTTACTTCCGGTGAAAACGGTAGGTACGTCATAGCCCGGGGGGAACTCCCATATAAAAACTGTTGGGGGTGCTCGTCGGAAATTTTGAAGCGAACACCTAAAAGGTACCAGGATCTTCTTTTGTGGGTGTGGCTTGAATTCTGTTTCAACTCTATGAGTAATAAACCCCAATTCGAGTTATATACTGAAATGAAACCTTGTAAGAACTGAGCCTTTTAAGGTGGCTCAAAACAGTTTGATGGGTCGTTATAACCACTCTTTATCACTTGATGCTACAATCATGGTATCAAAAAACTGCCCAATCTTTGGTGAAAACGTTGTTATCATTTTCGTGACGCAATAGGTTACAATAGCAACGGTATGACCTCCTAAAAACACCCTTAATTACAGCTTTACGGGCTTGTGATTCAAAAATGGCACGGTGAATTTTTTTATATTATTAACTTTTGATAAGCATGATAAGACGCAACTTTTGGTAAAGTTTAAAAAATTCTGTAGGAAGGGTTCAGACCCACCTTAAATTCCCGAAAATCTAAGGTGGCTCTGACCTTTTTAGCTTGGGCGGTTTGTAAAAATGCCCCATTTAAGACCATGTGATAATACTCTTGAGAATTATTGCTTTAAAAATTTCAAATTATCGCGGGTACATGAATGAATAATTTTGAGATGGATTAAAGGACAATGCTCCAGAGAAAATCACGTGGTCGGAGATGGGAAAACAAACCACTCAAGCTAAAAAGGTCTATTGACGCCGTATTTAAACAGCTTTTTTGTTTTTGTTCTTTTACATATTTTGGGTGGACTAGCACGTATGGGGGGAGTAAAAACAGCAAATGTTCTCGCGCGAAACGGTACTGCATTCTTGGCTGTAATTCCCGCTTTAGCAAATGAATAGTTTGTAGAGATCAGTGTTTTCCGTCGGCTTTCGCAGTAGTCCTTTTGGCCATAGGTTTACAAAAGCTGGTCCCATCAATGCTCGAGTAACAACTGTAATTTTACAATGTAACGCAACTTTAACTTCTATTTTAACAAGTGATATATACAATATTAACATCAACAGAAAGTACTACACATAATATGGCACGAACATCCATGTCTCTCTGAAATTCTTTAAGTTTTAAGTTGTTCTTATGTCGGCTTCGCCTCCTTCACAGCCGTTAATAGGGAACTCACGTCATATCAACGCTCACACAACGTTTGCCTTCTTCTCTAAGGAGCATTGCTAGATTTCTTTCTTTCTCTCAACAAGTTTCTTGAAGTCAACTACCCTCTGGTGGCTTTCACTGTATTACAGCAGAGTACAAGTCTTCCAGAAGACCTGATCGTCTTCTGCCCCCGTAAACGGCTTGATAATTGCCAGATGAAATTTATCTCGGTTTCTTTCGTTTATACACTCGCTTCAACTGCTTTAAGTGTGGTTTGGTCTGAGTTAGTCGTCGCTTGAGTGATGTCTGTTGTTCCACAAGCTGAGCAAAATGACCTTGCTCCGCTAACATGGTGAGAAACGTTCTGATAAATGGATCATAGTCGTGCGTCCGACGACTGTGATCCACCTGTAGGAAAAAAGAAAAAGAACTTATTAACGCGTTTATAAGACATATACAATGAATTGTAAAGCCAGTCATAAAAATTCTGTCTCTATAAAGAACGGCCACTACAATCTAGTGTTGAACCTTAAAGGAACTGCGTCATGACCTCCGCATGTGCATCAAACAGTGTTTCAGCCAGAAAATTTTTCTCGAGGGCCAAAGTGGCCCCTGAAGACCTTTTTTAGGGGCCAATTTTTTAGGAAAGGGGCCAATAAATTGAAAGCTACAGAAGGAAAAATGCGTCAGGGTACCAAGGAAAATAAAGCAGTATATTAGGATCTAGGATAAAATTTAATAGTAAGTGCTTTTTGAGGTGTTTCTACTCAATAAATTTCTTTTGAATCAGATACTAATATGATCCGTGCATTACAAGAGAACAGTCCTGAGGCATACATGACATAGTCAATGATCAAGGGTTTGCAATGCATTATAGGGCGATTTCAAACTGAACTTGGAAGTTTTCCGATGTGAGATAATCAATACAGCAGAGCAAAAGGATGGATTGACTTCTTAACTTATGTTGAATGTTTCAGAAGCAGAGATCTTTCAATATGATTGTCTAGAAGGACATAATGTGAGACAAAATAACCGGACTGATCGTCAACACAGAGAAATATAGTCGCCATTATGGTGACTAAACCGGAATTTTTGCCTAATTTTGGTCGCCAAGGATAAAATGTTAGTTACATTGGTGACTGTATCGGTGGCCAAATTGGCCCTTTCTTCGTTTTTCTGGGGGCCATCTCTGATTGCAACGCGGGATTCCCGCAATGGCGCGCTCTGGCTGAAACACTGATCAAATGTTTACCAGGTTAACATTTATTCTATTCCACACGTTTGCACCAACTAAACTTAAAAACGATGCCTTGACTACGAATCTACGACAGTCCAAATGTCCATGCCTTGACTACGAAACTATCCTTTAGTCTAAATGTCTAACGATATTCCAAAGTGTCCAAAAAATACGGTCTCTACCTCCGAGCCGAGGATTAGAATAATCTTATTTTTGTGAACGAAAACTAATATATGACTAATATATACGAAAACTGTACGATCACAAGTGAAACAAAAGGATTACGTAATGCCCAAAAGTATTCAAACACTAAAGAATGCAATTGTCATTGCAATTGGCCATATTGAATTTGGCGAGGTGGGAGAAGTTTGCTCGCATATAGCCGTTCTTTGTCCACACTTCTCTTAAACAAGTATTCTGTTCACAGACGTTTCTTTTCTGCGAGTTATTTTTCTTCGAGCGCGCGAGCGAAGTGAGAGCGCAAGGGCGAGCGCGACTGTGAAGTATGATCGATTTCCAGCCGTTTTGTGAGCCCGCGTTCCTGGCCCTGCACCACTATCGTTGGGAGGAGGATAAACAACCGAACTCCCAAAATGGCTGGAAATCGAGCCTAGACTACCTTGACCGCGAAACGGACAAGGAAAAACAATAGTCAAATTTTAGCTCGTGCATGTCACTAGGCTCAGTCTCCAGCCGTAAGTGTTTCGGTGCGTCCGTGATCCTTTCCACCATCGTGTAGCGTATCACCCGCGGTTAATACTTTCTTTGCGATCTCGACGAACTCAACACAATATGCAGCGTTTGTGAACAGACCAGTCAACACTAGAACACGACAACCACAATTTCCTATCTAGGTAACGTAACTTAAGGTGGAGCACTCTCCAGCAGTTATACTTTGACGGATCAGTACTACAGCTCTTTCTTGATCAAGTAGTGAATCAAACACGAGAGACAGTGTTTCATCGGGATATCCAAACACCGAGAAGGGAGTTGAAAATACGACGCGCAGCGGAGTATTTTTGACCGAATTCGAGGTCAAAATCAAAACAAAAACTAAGGAGTAAACGGAGAAGTGAAATCGTCAAAATGATAATCTATGCTAACTAAGACCGGGTATTCAAACCTCCTACACGGCCGAGGCTAACGAGTAAAGTGAGACATTTCACGGAGTCGGAAGTCAGAACGCAGTCAGACTGGAGCAGGTCCGATTTTAGGGATACCACTCAGAAAGAATCCCTGAGTTAATTCCAGCATTTTAACTTACTGTAGAGTGAATTTTTCAATCTGCTAATTTTCTTTTAATTAATTTCCAGTCCTGTTGAAGTTTATTCGTGGATGATAAGTTCAACCCCCGAGCAAAAGCAAGATGTCTCACATTCAAAACGCTAAAGAACACGGAAATTTTTTTAAATGGTTTTTCCTCTTCACGAATAGAAGACCTTACACTTAACAATTATTCTACGAGCGTGCGTTGGATATGAGATGCCAAATAGCTAACGAGTTGGCTATAGTCATCTCATATCCAACAAGCGCGAGTGGAATAATTGTTTTATTGAAAACGCCCCCAAAATATAGAAAACTAAAAAAAGTTAAAACACCCGAGAAAATTACACGCGCGCTTACCGTATTTGTAGAGCATGGAATAATTGCTCATATACCATGATGGCTAACAGTAAACCAACCAATGAAAACTCTTGAATTACATTATCCAATGTCTCACATTTTAATAATGGTCACTCGAAATGACTGAATTAAGATTAAAACATCAAATTGAGACATTTTTCTGAAGTGGAAATAGTGTACTTACATGGTATTTTCTTCGTTTGTCCTTCTCCTCTCTCAAGGAATTCTCACAAGCTTGAATTTGACGCTCGACATGATGCAGTTGAGTCACTAGGGCCTACAACACCAGAATTCCCACAATTAAAAAACGTAATAACAATTAATGTTAACATAAGGAAATCTGAAGCCACTGGAATTTGTTAGATTTTCGCTAGAAACCATGCACTCAAAAAATTCGCCAGTACCAATTTACAACTCCAGAGCGGAAAGAGGCACTGTGAGAGTAAAGTGTCTTGACCAAGAACACATCACAATCAGTGGCAGATCCAGACCTTGAGCTAAGGCGGGGGGGGGGGGGGGGGGGGAGAGAACCGCGGGGTTTTTTTTACTTGCCCTGCCGGCCTTTCTTCCTTCTGTCATTTCTTCTTTTTTACCCAAAATAAGGCGGGGGGGGGGGGGGGGGGGGGCGGGATTCCCCGGGCCCCTCCGCTAGATCCGCCACTGACAATGTCCCCAGGTATGGCTAACACCTGGACTGCTCAATACAGAGCCCGGAGGGGGAACTCCCACGTGAAAAGGTCAGGGATGGACGAAACGCCACTATTTTCAGCCGTCATGGTATCTTTTAAGGCTGCTCTCGAAGAGATAATGAAGAAGACAAAAAAAAAAAAAAAGGCTCACGCTGTCATGCCCGTTTTAAAGTGGTATCTGTTAGGGGTCAAATAAAGTTCGAACCACAGCCAGACTGGTCTCTTTTGGGGTTTAAATTAAATTTTTCCGACGAGCATCCCCGAACTCTTCACATGAGAGTCGCCCCTCCACCCCCCCCCCCCCCCGGATTGTCACCTCGCCTTAAGAGTAAGCACTTAACAAGAGTATGGCTTACCTGGCTTTCAGCAGAAATCTTTGCTAATTCGCTCAGTGGAATAGAAAAGCCATAACTATGGCAAACCTCTTGATTCTCCGGCTGCGAAATTCCCTGAAAAGAGACTAGACGGGCAAAATGATTCATTTAATAACTGCACCTGGATTAGACCTAGGTTATGATGAAAAACACAGCAACACCACTGTATATCTTATAGACTTTTCACTATCGAGTTTGTGCGGTAAGGTACGGATCGAGATTTTCCCCAGTCGACTAACCCACGGGTCAAAAATTGACAGAAAAAAAGGGTCTGCTATATACTAATCATAACGCAAGATTTGGTTAACCTTCGCCGCTTGTGGAGCTAGCCAAATAATAAAGGCACTTCACCTTTGTGTCTTGAGTGAACTCCTTTTCCACTATCAGCATGTTCCACATCACTGGATGAGTCCTCTGCGCCTGCTCTTCCATCGTGACTGCTGGCCACTGTCTCAGAATCAGAAAACGAGAAAGTCTCTGCATAATCTGCCTGGTCCTCTGAAGGCGCTGTTTCAGTGGTCTCCTGTGTAAAAATATAAAACATAACAAAATTACCTGACTGGACAGCCATCTAGAGCGCTTTTCACTTGAGTGTCGAAAAGTATCTGGTTTTGCATCAACTACGCTACACGATTGGCTTAAAGAACTGGCGCCACTGTCATCCAATCAGAATTAAAACAAACCAGTCGTCACTTGTTCGCACAAGTTTTCCCGCGCTTTGCGTCAGCTACATGTAATTACCTCGAGCTTTGATTGGTTCACTGGATTGTCCCTGTCCTTTGTGATTGGCTAGAGTGGTTACTTTGGTTTTGGTTTTACGATGTTGTCATAAAGCTATGGCTTAATCTTGATATAGTGACAAGACGATACTCGGGTAAAAACTGCTCTACGTGATACTTAAAACAAGCTTGGCAACACTGTAGATACAATGAGATGAAAGTATCAATGATGCTACTGCACAATAAACTAACCCTTTCACTGCAACCAGCAAAATCGACATTTAACTATAAATCCCAGGACGAAGGTTCTTATATATACCGAGAAAATTCAAGTGACTCGTGGGATATTGCACGGTATACCAGCCGAAAGGACTGCATAACTAGTAACCTGTATGTATGGCTAGGAGAGCATGACTTATGTAAGTGGTATCGTAAGTATCAACTATCAGGACTCTATTACCCCAGTTGCAGATGCGCCTGAATCTGAGTGCAGACTTCCTGTTGGCGACACCGGAGGCTCAGGTGCTGGAGCAGACACGTGATCTTCATCTGCATCCTTCCTTGAAGCTTCATCCGATACAGAATTGTTGTTACTCGCAGCGGTTTGGCTAGTCTGCTCCTGACCTTGTTCGCCGACAGTTGAAGGCGACTCAGATATTTCCTTGTTTACTTTGTGCAGTCTCGAGGTCTCAGCGGAGTCATTTGGAGTTTTGCTCAGATCTGTTTCCATGGCAACATTGGAGGTGATTCCCCCTGACGTTGTCAAGGCGACTGTGGGTGAGACCGTCACTGCAGTGACCGTTGTAAGCGTGCTCTGTGTTTTGTTGCATGATGTGTTGGTTGTTGAACATGAGCTAGACTCTGTTGTACAGGTGGTTGTTGATGTGGAGTCTTGACTTGTGGCGGGGTCAAACTGTGATATAAAACAAGTTCAATTAGTATTTGATTTATTCCTTAGCATTCACGGGAAGTTTGGAGAGCGCCAAAGAGGGGTAAGAGTTGCTCGAGGCGCAGCCGAGGGCAAGTCTAGCTTCTCAAGGGCGCTCCAAACTTCCCAAGTGCATCCCCAACTCTATATAACACCGCTAACAGCATGAATTAATTGTTTCATAACTTTGCCAATGGAAATAAATTTCTCTCGCGTAGCGAAGCTGACTTTGCTCATGCCACAAGCGTGCAATATTGGATTTTATAAAAGAACTGAGATACTACGCGCGCTAATTGGTCGATAAGTGTGTTTACATGAGAGCATGTAAATACGTTGTGACGTTTTCGATTCGCGTGTATTTACTGTTGAGAAATATTTTATAAGAACAATAGAGTACTTTTTCCGTGTTTTCATAGCCTCGTCTAAAAACCTGGGGAAGAAGGGGGCTGGGGGGTTGTGGTGGGGAGAACTCTCGAATTCTCGAGACTTTTGCAAACTCTCGACTGCGTCTCGGGCTTGCATAGCTACGTCTCTTCTAGTTGAATCTGTAGGCAATCCATTGTTACCCTGACAGCAAACGTAATTTATTTTGTGCAGGAGAGTAAGATAAAGGTAACTGCTGTCTCAAGGCTAATGGGTCAACTTCATGGACGGCGCATCTTGAACAGTTAAATTGTTTTCCATAATTCGTGTTTAATCTTCCTTAATCGAACCTATCCTTCCTAATTAGGTTTGTTTAATCTTGTTTGGTGTTTTTCTCCTAAGAATGATGCTCTTTGTAGTTGAACGCTGTTATTTGACTCTGATGAGTCCCTTGGCAGGGACGAAACATACGTAACGGTATGTCAGGCTAGCCATTGTAAAATTCTCACACTTCTTCCTTCAATTTGAAAGTTATTTTGCACACCGGAACAATACATTCATTCCTTTGTCCCAAGGTTCCATAGCATAAATATACAGTACTAGTACTAAGAGTGCTACTACTACTCGTGGTTGGCATGCAGACTGCAGGAATTTCATCAACATTTTCAACAGGAGGGCAACCGGTTTTCACAGGCAAGCAAAACGTTTTGAACTGAACTTCTTCATAAGGAAAACTTTCCTCCAGATGGTTAAACCGGGCGGGCAAAATTGTTCTCATAGCTGGTCAATTTGCCCGGTGCCCGGCCCTTAATGAAACCCCTGCGATACTACTGTCCAATGCAGATTACCTGCATTTTGACGATCGTAACTCAACATGTAGATCCGTAGTATTCTGTAACGAGTCAGGGATAAACACACAAAGTTGGACCCTGGGAGAAAAATGCTGGGTGCAAACAGTCTTCTAAACTTATTACCTTTTTTAATGATTCCAATATGTTCTCTCTATAGGAAAAAAAATGAAAACAAAAATGTCAAAATATGTTGGTACTAACTGTCTGTTTAGTAATTATTCACACAATAGGCCCTTTGCACAATCCGGTCGCATGGTACGGAATTAATTATGCTGAGACGCAAGTTACACAGTGGGACTTTCAAAACAAAGGAAAGTCGGGCTGGACTGGTACAAGTTCCTTTGTTTTCGAAATCCCACTGTGTAACTTGCGTCCCAGCACAATTAATTCTGTTCCATGTGACCGGATCGTCACAAGGGGCCTACTCATTAAATAATAATAATAATAATGTGTGGTACTAAATTAATTTTATTTTATCCTAAGCGTGATACTTCGTACATGGACCTTTCGTTTTGCCAAATTTGTGGGGGTACACAACGAGAACTGCATAGGACTCAAGGATGGATAGTCAAAACTGAGAATGATTACAATGTGGTACATTCATGTGGTGCATTCATCTGGCACATACCTTTCTGCACTCAAACGTTTTAGCTTTTCCTCACAAATTGTCATTCCATCGGCCACAACAGCCATCAGGTTATACCTGATATCATGGTATGGTTCACTGTGCAAAGGAAATTTTTAGCAAGTGAATCACTACAGGTCATGTTGTTGAATTGAATTACAGTTGAACCATTGTACAACGGACACCTTGGGGACAGTGGAAAGTGGCCGAGAGGTGGCCGTTATGGCGAGGTAGGAGTGTAATATGACACCTGCTCTTTTCGAGGGTACAACATTTACTTTTAAAAACAAAATGCTTACTTTAGACTATAAATACGTAACACAATCAAAATATATCAATAATAAAAATAAAAACTAGATAGAAAAAGAGACCAATGGCACGTGGTACGGTGACCTTTCCAATAAAAAGTGTAGTTTCCTATACACCGTTCGTCAGTCGTTGATTAACTGGCCGTTGTCGAGAGGTTATTTTAGCAGTTGGGACGAGTGTTAGTGGCCGTTGCCCTTGTGGAGAGGTGGCTGTTGTTGAGAGGTTAAAATAACAGTGAATGTATGGACTGTCCGTCGGGACAGAAATAAATGACCATTGTAGAGTGGTGGCCATTAGTAGAGGTTCGACTGTATTAAATAACTCATAAAATTAAATAAACACCTAAATACTGTACATAATTACATGTACTTTAAACGAGTTACACTACGGAGGATGCAAGTGCACTAGTGTTGTAATCCAGAGCTTCCAGATTCAAACTCTACATCCTGTCTCTAAATGTAGGAAGACTAGTATTTGATAGTTCTAAGTTCAACTCGTTGGTCACATTTTGAAAACACAGTCGAACCTCCGGTTGCGACCGCCTCTCGTAAGTGACCATCTCTCCACAACGACCAGTTTTCCAAACTACCAAAAGTTTTCAAGTCAAATCACTATATTTGGAGCCTCTTGTGGGCGACACGACCACTTTTAGAGCTAAAAGTGTGAAACTTTCTCTTGTTTTTAACCTCCTGTAAGCGACAACTTGACAGATAATAGAGTGGAAATTGGATAATAAGTTGTTGTAACATTAGCACGTTACTGGGCAGTACAAGATACATTAATCCACTCACCCTCCAGTAGCTATTCCTAGTCTTTCAGTAATTACTCTGCGGAATTTTTCTGTCCATTCTTCATTCTCCCCCCATGGACCTATCAGAAATGTTTTTGTTAAAACAAAGGTCGATACTCATAGTCCCATTACCATAGGATTTACAACAGGTAAACAGACAACAAAATCCCAGGTTGAAGTCATTTTTCTCCAACTGTGGGAGACAGAGCGACCTAATGGTTACTGCACTGGACTCTGGATGAGGTGCTCCAGGTTCACCCTGGCTGGGCCATCATGTTGTTAAGCAAGACACTCAACCCTCACAGTGCCTCTCTCCACACAGTTGTTCAAATGGGTATTTTATTCTAAGGGTATAAACCTTGTGATAGACTAGAATCCCATCCAGGGCAGAGGAACAATGTTACTGTACTCCTTCATGCTAAGGAGACTGAAGATAAGCCCCAGCCTGTTGGGCAACAAGGCTTCAGAATGCAGACTTTACATTAAATGTAAATGTAATGTAAGATAGGTTCCAGTACAGAACTGGACCTTGCAAGCTTAGGATACTACAAGAATGTACAGCATCCTATATACAGCATCATATAAAAAATCCTTTATAATTATAAAGGAATGGCCAACATCCTGCATAGGATCCTATTTAAGATCCTACAAGTTCACAGATATGATGCTATTAACCAGACCTTACGGGGGGGGGGGGGGGGGGGAGGGGGGGGGGAATCTCTAACTTAGGATCCCAACAGGATTCTTTACAATCAATCTAAACAGGATCCTATGTAGAATGTCTGCAAGGGATAGCCCAAAATCTGTCAAAAAATATTGTACCTATGTCAAATTAAAAGGGGAAAAATGTGGCATGTCATACTAAAAGTGCTGTACCATGATCAATTGGATATGGTTTGAGTCCATCCAGCTCAAAAAGTCGGCCATTAATGGGTACATAACTGACAAAATGAAATGCTTCCATTGCACGACCAGTGGACACGGCATTAGTTTTCTCTGGCAGAAGTTTAGGTTCTGGCCTGAATTGAAAAAAAAAAAAAAAAAATGCACAAAATAAAAGAAAGTGACTGGTACATGTGGTTTAAGTAGTCCTTAGTCTAGAACTAAGAAAAGTATCCTGTACATATGGAGGAGAAGTGTGGACATGCCCTAAGTTAGACCACACAGGGAGGTACACTTGATTTCGAGAGATGGGGAGGTGTGAATGGAACATAAGGTTTATCATGATTCTAAATGCTACCTTTTGCTTTGAATGTTCTCAAAAGACACTTACTGTAAGAGTAACTACCCAAATGCACCTCCCTCCCCCCCCCCCCCCCCCGCACCCCTCAACTCTTTATAACCCACAGACCCCTGCGACAACCCACAGACTGGTAGACAGAGGAGCAAAATGGATACACACAGTTTGTGAAACATATTTAGACTGAGCACACCTGTTGCAATAATTTTAGTTATGTGACTCTGTCAACCTACCTGGCAAACTTATTATGTGCCATGGCCAATTCTGGTAGATTACCAATAACATATCCCTTGTTCTAAAAAAAGAAAAAAAACAAACAGAAACAAAAACAAAATCCTGTTAATTACATGTACATGTATTGGGAAGAAACACACACTGAAGTTCTTAATAAATTCACTGTTACTGGATTTAAGGGGGAAGGTTGCGTATTGAACCAGAAACGTAACCCAAGAAAGCAGTCTTAACTACAAGTATGCATGAACAAAACAGAAACAGCAAAGACAAACCGCTTTGAGTGTACATGTAAGATGTTTTCCATGGCCTGATACAGGATACCATTGCACCCACACTTGACTAACATACATAGAGGATAATACGTGGGCACACGTAGATATGGAATACATGTATCTCTTCAAGTGTTCAACTCGATATCCCACGAGTGAGTGCAGCGAACGAGTGCGATATAAAGTTGAACACAAGAAGAGATATTCAATATTTACAAGCAGCCACGTATTATTATTTTTGTTTATTATAATATCTAGACATACTGATAATGAAGCTTTGATGATTTTCCGAAGATTTCTGACCACTTTCCGAAGATTTCTAAAGATTCTCCAATACTTGCCTGAACGTTTCCAAACACGAATGTTTCCGCACATATTCCAAAAATTTCTGAAGGTTACCGAAGATCTCCAAAGATAACCATAGATTGCCAAAGACTTTTGAGGAAGATCCAAAAATGTTTCCATCACACACCAACAAGTTTAAGTACAATTTAAGAGTCAAACTTGATATCAGTGAAATCATCGATATTAGACTTCACTAGTGAGGATATGGAAAATACACCACCTGAATACCAGATGTGGTTTCATACATGAATGTTATGCAAAGTGTATTTTTCAGTAAAACATTTGTGTCTATATACATGTAATAATAATATGAATATACTACATGTACATCTGTTGCAGACACATGCATGCAAGGGAGAGTATTTTTATAAGAAATAGAAAACATGTACTGTGTTTCTATCGAGTTTCAGTGTAAATCTACAAGGCAAGTGTTCTATCACAAGTGCCATTCTCTGATTGGTTACGCTACTATTCTGTAACTGTAGATAGTGAGTAGCATAGCAGTGTGCGTTAGGGGCCTTTTTGTTTGTGTTTTTGAAGTGTTTTTGAAGAGGATTTAGATTAAATTTCTGAATGACTAGTAGAGTTATACTAAAACAATTGAAGGCTTTTGTGCGTATGTAGGGCGTATGTAGCATTTTGGGTCGTTTTTTATTTTTTGCAGGATCAAGCTAATTTTTGGCAGACTGACTTGTTTTGACATGAAAAGCGTCGTTGCATAATTGTTTTTGTTGATTTGTGCTTCGTTTTTGAGAAATAACGTATGCAAAAAACTCAGTTTTGCAAGGGTATCTTTTGGAGATCTTTTGTTGAGCGAAAAACAAAAGAAACCTTTGTTTTGCTAAACGATGAAGTCACCAAAACATGGTATTTGCCGCTAGTTTCATTATTTATATAATTACGCAATTCTCTTACTGTTGCTTCATTAGCACAAGCGGATAAGGCACTGAACGGGCCGCATCCGAGTTTGTTTTGTCGTGACACCAGTTCAATACGAGGTTGGTTGATTTTTTCTTCCAGTCTATTTCTCTACTTCTTTCAAAAATCAAAACATCTATTAAAAAAAAAAATCGTGCTGTCGAAGCTGCTAAACATAACTGTTTAAGTTTGCACTGCATCAAAATCCACCTTCGAAGGATTCGTTCCAAAAGATGCCGCTTGGAAAACTGAGCTTTTTTGCACACATTATTTCTTGAAAACGAAGTGTAAATCAACAAAAACAATTATGTAACGATGTTTTTCATGTCAAAACAAGTCAGTCTGCCAAAAATTAGCTCCATCCTGCAAAAAATAAAAATCGACCCAAAATGCTTCATGTGCCCTTTTTGCACGAAAGCCTCCAATTAGATTATTTGCTCTCGATTTCTATGCGTGATAGTTGACTAGGGCTGTGCCCTTGTCAACTATGACGTTTAAAAATCTTGAGCTCATAATCTAATTGTTTAATAGAAACACAAGTGAAAGTTTGGGAGAACGGGAAATGCTGTGGGAACACGAGCTGCAGGCAAGTGGTTCCACAGCTTTCCACAGCTTTCGAGTTCTCCCAAAATTTTCATTCTCAACTGTTTTCTTCTTTGATAGAGAGAAATACCAAAAAATTATGGCGTCTTTTGAAAAATGGACAGGGAAGATTTTATGTTCACTGCCAAGATTAGAGGCATCTTTGTGGTTGTTTTACACATCTCATAAGATTTAAGTCAAAAGGTGATGACTAGCCTGCGTAGCAGATGTTTCCTTTCCTTTTCCAGGTGCGGCAAAGATCGAACAAGCCAGCGAGCAAGGGGGGAGCAAAGGAGGGAGCCTAGGGATCCTAATTTGATTATTCAATCAATGCATTTAAATGTACATGTGTGGGAGTGGTTCTATACAATATTATTGTAGTTACACGCACAGTGATGGAGGAGTAGCCACAGTTGTACGAAATGTACAATGTACCTACCTCTGGGTCAAACTTGCTAGAAAACTCTTTCAGTCTACTAAGTCTTTCACCCAAGTGGATATGAGTGCAGTTAAGAAGAACACTCAGCAAAGAGTGAGTGGCACATGAGTTTGGAATCACCTAGTTTATTAATGAAAGACAGAACAGACGTCACACAATTATATTTCCTAAAGTGGATACAAGTTTGTGACGGGTCAAGTAGTTCACAGGTCAGAGAATCAGATTATCCTAATTTTTGTAGCTAGCAGTTACTTGGAGTCAGAGTAATTCTCCTCCACTTGGATGCGATGCTAAATCTATCATAGGGTTTCCCGGGGGGGGGGGGGGGTGGGGGGTTCTATATGACCAAAAAATTTAAAGAAATGTATGAAGCTTAACCAGAATTTCCAGAGGTGGGGAGGTGTTAGAAAAAATCCCTTCTGTGGGGGAGGTATGGATATTTTCTGGAACTACACAATACCTGCTGGGCAAAGAATATGTCACGAATAACTTCCTCATCCTCCACAAACATTTCCTCTAAAGGTTGTATTTTGCGTCGTGATCTCCTTTCTTCAATCCATTTAAAAAGGAAAATGAACCCATAAATAGGTCTGCAACGAAAGGAGTCAATTTGCAGTTAGTACATGTACAAAAATGTAAATGTAACTCTTACTTATAATGGTCATGCACTTAGCTATACAAGCAGTAAGCTTAGCTAGTTAACATGCATGCCACTGAAACAAAGGAAACAAATACTTCAAATAAATTTAACTTAGTTAAAAATCTCAACAGGCAGGAGGCAGACCAGTTGACTATTTAGAAAGTGTGAATGAGGATTTGAACTCAGGACTACCGAGAAACAAATCCCGTTAGTGGCAGGGGGGAGGCCTTGAACCCGGGACCCCCAGATTACAACACCAGCGCCCTAAACCACTCAGCCACACCGCCTCCAAAATTTCTCACTGCAAATTGTTTTTATTACTGTTTTTGCCTTTTTGGACTACTTCCTGAACATAGCTACATGCATATTCATTGGTTTTTATAAAGCCATAAGATCCACTGTCCTTTTAAAAGTATTATTATATTTTATATTGTTAACTAAGAAATAATTTTAATTATTTATTATTATTTATTATTTTTTGTTAATACAAGATATTACAAGTAGAATAAAATTTATTTAATACTCGGTAGTCTGCATTTTTTGGGATTTAACTGTGTAGTTCCATAAAATACTCAATCATGTAATATATCAAATACCAAGAAGAGAGTTGAAAATATGACATGCATCAGAATATTTATGACAAACTTTGAGGTGTTTGGAAATGTGGTCAAACACCATTTTAAGTTATTTATGTATATTCTCAATCGAAACTGCATGTACAACTAAGGAGAAAATGAAGAAAAAAATTGTAGAAATCTATGCTAATTGAGATCAGATATCCAATCACTGGACATCATGGTCATGATTTCCTTTGTTTAAACTTGATGAATTATTGACGAGTTTAAGAAATCCATGTCAATAACATGCATGTGTAGTTTGCTTATCTGTGTGCTGCATGTAGAAGCTGTTTATGTGCAGCATCTTATGTTTTGATTCTCGGCACCGTACACACCCTTTGAATGGCTTTGATAAATCGTAGATTTCTTCCACTTGGGCACCCTTCACACCTGTAGTAAATAACAGCTCCAGATGTATATAAACAGTACAATTGTAGTTCAAAAAATATCCAGAGATAACAACACATTACTGCAGCAGGGCACGAAAAAACCAAGGTCCAATTTCCCAGGACAAGTCAATTTTGCTTTTAGGCAAGTGAAAATGGAAGTTTGGTAGTCCAGTGGGCAAGTGAAAGTAGCCTCAGTAATCTTGTTAGTGATGATGTCTAATCAAAAACAATTTCAAGACTGCAAGATGAGCAAAACAATGAGGTAAAAGCATGGATCCAAAAAATCCAAGCATAATTTGCTCACGTTCGTCCCCCGATTGCTGTATTGGATGTTGTGACTCATTTGTATCACTGTCCAGTATCCTTCACCTAGTTTAGTACCAGTAAACTCATTTTGACCTCTGGGCAACTGGATTTTTTTTCGTGCCCTGCTGTGGGTGCACATGTTCAAAACACAAAATGGTGAAATGACAAAATGGCACTCTGGTCAGCCTTACGTGCGCTAGTGCTCAGGTTAGCCTAAATATCAGTCAACTCAACAGTGATTGGCTCACAATATTATAACTGAAAGGGTTGACCTTAATACAGACACCAGTATCCCAAAATTGACTCATACCCATAAAGCCATTTCGTTATTATGTGGTTTAAGTTCACCTTCTGTTAGTAGGGACCTTACACAAACAACGACGGCCACGGCAAAGGAAACGTCACCATACAAGAGGTTTAATGAGCAAAACAATGGCTGTGCACATGCATTGTAATTCTTGGTACATTTCTTTGCCGTCGAGCATATTCAGCAGGGGCAAGTTTTATACCAACGAACACACTAGACAGTTTCCAATAAATGCAAAATTCCAAAGTAAAATAGAAACACATTTTTTACTAGGCGTTGGCCTCGCCATCGCCATTGTATATGCATAAGGTCCCTACTGTTATGGAGAAGGAAGGAACTGAAAGTTACATGCATTGCTATTAAACTAAGGTTTAATTAGATCTTTTTTTTTTTTCCGACATAAACAATACTACCTTCAGGCTTTAAAGCTTACAAATAAGAAGCAATTTTGAATTATTTAAATGGAATTTTCCGGAGCTCAGTATCTCCTACCTGAATCGAGTTGCAAGCTACATGTATAAAATCTTAAAGTGAGAAAATCAAATTAAAAAAAAAATCGAGGTTGCATGTTTTGTCCTAGTCTGGGTTCCATGCGGGGGCCAATATATGACGGCGGTTAAGCTATTTCTTCTCCCAAAGACACTAGCCAATGCTTGGAAGTCAGACTTCAAATTTGTCCCAACAGTTTAATATAATACAACAAGCTCAGCTAAATGTTCGCAAGTCATTTTCGTAGGTGTACGCAAGCTAAAATTCTGGTAATTTTAAGGTAGCCTTCGAAGCCGTGGTTTCGACGGTTTTTCTGGCTAAGCGACACGCTAAAAGATCCTCGAGGTCGACAGCTATAAAGCTAATCTTTAAAGCTTTTTGAATTGTTACTTACCGAATTCTTCGATCAACAAACTGAACAGCCCTGAAAACGCAAAAAAGTCATTGATCGAAGTTAAAATACTTTACATCATACAACTGCTACTAAAGACGAAGTCTTCAGATGCAGAAATAACCTCGTTAACATAAAGAAAAGAGATAAAAACCTGGATCGCTTTCTAACTCCAACCATCCACTGTTTGCCGCCATACTTGAAACGACAAGGCAATGACGTCAGCGGCATATCACATTTGCACTATCGACGTTGTGTAAGTTGTTTCTCCGTCTTTCGTAAAGCCGCGCCAACAACATTGTTGAAGGATAAAAAACATTATTTGCTTCCTTCACTAGACACTGGAACTTTCTTTCAAATATAGGTATTCACTGTAGTGGATCCATCGACATGGTTGGACAAGGCAGCAGAATCAGTAAAATGACAAGTATCAGGCCATGCTTCCGTACGAACAAGAAGTTTGTTCGCTTGCGGCACAAACTTGTCCTTAGGCATGTACAAATGCAGTATGCAAATGTAAGGAAACATTTCCCAACTTTGCGAAGCCAAACCACTCGCAAACTTGGTTATTTGGCTAATTTGAGATCCTCTTCTTTCAGCTTTTTAGGGACTTTTTAGCAGTAGCGATATAGAATTCGCTACCTGACCTAATATGACTAAATATTAAAAGTTAAAAAAACTGTGAAAGTATCTATTCTTAAAAATGTTCGGTGTGTAGCCAGGCATGTTAAAAATTGATAAAAAATGAAAGGAATTAAATGGTTGTCACTGGCTAAAAATATGGTTATCGGACGTTTCGGCCACTACTGTTGCCTTCTTCAGCAAAAGATGGGAAATGCAAATGTTAAACGGTGTCCTGCTAGAATATGTAATAGATGTGTGATAAAACTAAATGAGCAATAGTCTCTAGAGTATTCTTAATGAGTGTAAAAATTCTTAATGCCATTGTACACGTTCGGTAGCGATATATGTTCGTTTATAGCGTTCCTGTCTCGCACGGAATGCCAAGCTTCAAGAATTAGTCTTTGTTTCCATACTGATGATCTGTCGACAATTTCAACGTTCTCATATGGTGTTTGGCCAATAAAGAGTTTTTGTCCAATGTTGCTATAGCCTTTGCGTGTTCTTTCATACGTGTTTTTAACGCGCGTGATGGCTGACCAACATAAACACAGTCACAATCTTTACATTTGATCTTGTAAACAATGCCTCTGGAAGCCTCTTTCTCGATCTTGTCTTTAGGTTTTTTGAGTATGTTCGAGATGGTACGAATAGGTTTATGGGCGACCTTGATATTGAAACCTCGAAGAACGTTTGCGACTCTTTCGGAAAAACCTTTGGCGTAGGGGCGGATGACAAAACCACGATGGTCGGTATCATTCGTTTTCACGGGAAACTAAACGAGTAACGAAAGCCCTTGCCACTAATAACTACCCTGCAAATTTCATTCACAATGGCCGCCAACTGAGTAGACAACAAAAAACGAATGATACCGACCATCGTGGTTTTGTCATCCTCCCCTACGCCAAAGGTTTTTCCGAAAGAGTCGCAAACGTTCTTCGAGGTTTCAATATCAAGGTCGCCCATAAACCTATTCGTACCATCTCGAACATACTCAAAAAACCTAAAGACAAGATCGAGAAAGAGGCTTCCAGAGGCATTGTTTACAAGATCAAATGTAAAGATTGTGACTGTGTTTATGTTGGTCAGCCATCACGCGCGTTAAAAACACGTATGAAAGAACACGCAAAGGCTATAGCAACATTGGACAAAAACTCTTTATTGGCCAAACACCATATGAGAACGTTGAAATTGTCGACAGATCATCAGTATGGAAACAAAGACTAATTCTTGAAGCTTGGCATTCCGTGCGAGACAGGAACGCTATAAACGAACATATAGCGCTACCGAACGTGTACAATGGCATTAAGAATTTTTACACTCATTAAGAATACTCTAGAGACTATTGCTCATTTAGTTTTATCACACATCTATTACATATTCTAGCAGGACGCCGTTTAACATTTGCATTTTCCATCTTTTGCTGAAGAAGGCAACAGTAGTGGCCGAAACGTCCGATAACCATATTTTTAGCCAGTGACAACCATTTAATTCCTTTCCTTTTTTATCAATTTTTATCTATTCTTATGTTAAGTAAGTTTAGTCTGTTGTATTAGCTGACAAGAAGTAGTATTAAAAAGACGAGGGCGAGTGCTTCAAAGTGTTCTGAGTTTAAATTTCCGCTATGGCAGTTTGCAGAAAACATTAAAAAAAAAATTCTGACTTAATTGTAAATTAAAAAATAAAACAAACTAAATCGACCTAAATCGCTAATTTGACACATCAGACACATGATTTCTGCAGTTACCGTTTTTGCATAATCATGCAAAATTGACTAACCGCCAGGCAATGAATAAAAAATTAGCTGAAGCAGACCGTTTACTTTCGAGTGATACAAAATGGTTGTTTTCTAACCCAAAATGGCTGGGTACCTCTCTTTTCCTGACTTCACTGAAAAAACGTAACGGGTCATTCGTATTAGCGATCTGGTAACCGGAAAAAGGTAAAATTTTTAGAGTCCAGGTAGTCTAGCTAACTCATACTGGCATCATAATAATTTATGTTTGTCCTTTAGTCTAGGTTCTTGTTTCTTCGTGTTCCATGGATGCATGGCACAAGAGTGTGTCATCAGTTGTGTCCGACTCACTGTACGTGGAATCTTGAGGGAAATCGTATCAGAGCCGAGTATTCTGTAACTGGGCCAGATGAAAAACGAGATGAAGAGATTCACATCTTTGTCAATCTATATCGTAACCGCTCTATTTGGCATTGGAATTGTATCAGGTATTGTAACGACTGACTGTAGCGAATGGTACAATATATAGCTATAGAAAATCATGGGCCTCGGAAACTTTTGATCCGATCTCGAAATCTCGTAGTCCCTTGTTATGAGTCACGGAAGCCTCATTTTCTGTGGCGCAATTTCATTCGTTCCCGAGCCAAAAATCGTTTAGCTAACTGTCATAGTTAGCCGGAATTTCAAACAAGGATCTCGGCGTCTCGGCGAGTCTCGGATTTTAAACCCTACAAATAATGATCCACCGCAATTTTAGCCATAGGAACCAACTTTCACGATATAAATTTGTAGCCTTAAATGAGGGACTACATATAGCTTATATGTTTTACTGAGGCCTATCACAAAAATAACCTTTCATTGAACAACTCTAGAAAGAGTAAAGCGAACCGGCAATTCAGTCACCCTTTATATATATGAAACGTTTTGAAACAGGCTTCTTGTGGCTTCAGAGAAAATCGTGCATTTCAACTGCCTGTAAAATAGATGCAGTCAGAAACGATAAACTTCTTCTCGGCCAAAGTCTTTAAATCCTTATAAGAAAAGAAACCTTTTGAAAATTACAGCCGAATTGAATTCGCAGTTTAATGTCCTTCAAAATTTTGTTCGTTATGCTGGAGTTTTGATAATGTTAAAATTGACGTAGCCTAGACGATTGTTGAGTCTACGCATCAGTAGCAAGTGACTTCGGCTATTTGAATTTACACATTGAGTTCGCTATTTTATCTCCGTTTGAGACCGCGATTTCTGACTAAATCTCATAATTTCTGGGGTTTTTTCAGGTGCCAGATTGCCCAGTGTGCCACAACAGGATCCTGGAATTCTGGAAAACATCAAGGAAATTCTTGGTATGCAAAACCAGTATTTTTTTTCTTTTCGACAAGTACCGCGATTGAACTTAACACCTATATCCCTCGTTCACGCTAAAGTATTTCTCCCTCCTTAACTATACCCTTCTTCAAAAGTAATGTATGAATTTTAAACGACTGGTTTAGGAACAATTAAAAATCGCGCTGTTTCGACTTACCACAGAACTTAATTATTTCATCATTTTGATGTTAACTATTCTTCAAAATCTGCTTTTTTAACTTTCAACTCCAGGTGAACCTTGTCCTCACGGCTGGACGCGATTTAACAATTACTGTTACCTGGTGAGCAGTTCCATCAAGACTTGGGACCAGGCTCAAGCGTACTGCAAATCTCTGGGCGCAGGACTGGTGAAGATAAACAGCGCTGAAGAGAACGAGTTTGTCCTGAATCTGGTCACGAAGAAAGCTCCATCACTAAAACAGGTTTGGATCGGGCTGAAATGGTTTTCAAACAAATTCTACTGGTACGATCACTCGGTTCCAGTCTACACGAGGTGGGCTCCACATGAACCCAATGAAAATGCGAGAGAACCATGCGGGCAAATGTGGATGGATGGGCACTTATCTCTCCTTCCCATCATAGCAGCTGGTTATTGGAATGACTTGACATGTGGGGTGGACTCAAGCCTTCCAAATGGCATTGTCTGCGAGAGGCTGCCCTAGTTGACAAGCCAACTGAGTCAAAAGCCGCAAGCAGACATGGGGTACTGGGCATTGTACTCGTTTAATAAGTAGAAAAAACCTGGACTCTTGCTAAGGGACATTTCAATATGCAATGAAGTAAAAATAATTCTAAACAACGGGATGTAGAGAAAATAGCGGCTTGACAATAAAAATGTTACTATAGATGCTTTATTGTTTGTCAATTTCTTTATATCTCGTGGACCACGTTTTTAACACTTTGCCCAAGTTTGCAAAGATTTTCTGTATGTCTTCATCATTTCAATGTTACTTTTATCAATGCGCATTTTATAAGCTAGGAATAACTTCAACCCATCGACATTTATTTTACCTATGACCCGAAAGTTTGACTAATCCACAAACCGTGTATAATTTCTAGCAATTCACGAAAAAATGAACCAAATTTAGCAGGTATTTTCATTATACTCCTAAGAGAAGAGAGGCACTTTGAGAGTCAAGTGCTTGTACAAGAACACAACACAACGAGCCTTTCTGGCTTGATTTAAACATTAATCGAGTTAGGGGCCACGCCTGGCATTGAAACAGCTAAAATAAACAAATGATCCAAAATTGTTTATTGTGACAGTGGTCTACAAACGACAAGAATAGAAACATGAATCAAATTAAGGGTAAAGGAGGCTATGATTTTTATACATACGTGCTGTTTAGTAACTATAAAGATACGATCAGAAAGCAGTTTTCATCGAAACTGTATCTAGGCAAAGAATGTGCAAACTTCTCGAGCCTAGATCTCCCACGGCCAGGCGGAAGGGAAAAACATGGTGAAGTCTGGGTGCGAGATTACATACTTCGTTGATTAGAAGAAAAACATAACATTAAATCGACTGAATACAGTTGAAGAAAGACTAATAAGGGACGAAAAAAATTTGACAACATAAATCAATGACGCATGCATCGAAGGTGGTACTCAAGTATATTAGTGACGGGAGGATGCAAATAAAGTTCAATTGTTTGCGCCAAAATGGGCTATTATGCTGAACGCAAATCCCTCAAATCTTTCCAAAGGCCTAGAAAATATTTCTTAATTATTGCCTTTTGTCAAAGCCCCCAAAGTTTCATTACCAGAATCTCTTATTCCCAAAAGAGACACCAGATAAAAAGCTCCCGGAACTCTTCAGATCGCAAATTTCAAAGGCTATAACACTTCGTACCTCCCTGTTTATTTTATGCCCTGGTACTCCCCCCCCCCCCCCCCCTTGGTAATCCGCCTTTTCCGGTAACAGTGCTATTTTGAAAGGTCCTGAAACACGAAGGGACATTTTACAGGAAATGTTAGAGCGACAGATGATGCAGGGACAAGCTCATATACGCGCAAAACAAGTGAAAAGGCTGAGATAAACGTTGTCCAAGTTTATTTTTGTAACCTCTTTTTTTTTACCATCACTACTCATGGACCTCACTACTAAGGTCACTCATGTTGTGTGTTTTCTTGAAGGAGAGAACTCATTTCCAGTCCTAACAAAAAGAAAGAAATGACGCAGATTACTGTGTGACTTAAATAAGCAAGCAAGGATCGGAGAAGGAAGGAAGGAAAAAGAGAACTTCATTTAAGATTTAAATGCATTTAGTAGGAAAAAATAAGGCGGCTGTACATTTTACCACAATACCTCGCGAACCTAACACAGCCTACAAGGCACAAAGAAAGCCAAATTTTTAACTTATTTGTCCCTGTACAAAGGATATTAAGTAGCGTAGGTTTGAAGATTTTATAACGTTTCTGTACGTTTTTATGAACGTTGTTTAGGTTTTCGTGCGCTAAAAACTATGCGTAAATGTACCAGTCGCCATCTTTTTTCCTACGGAGGATTGGAGAGATGCACTATAAATTAACTAGCATAATTGCAAATAGAACATAACCTATTAAGAATGCTAATCGGTGAGAGGCTGACTAGTTGGCTATTTACACAACGCAGTCGATGAGCTGAATTCGGGACTACCGAGAACAAATCCAGTTGGCTGCAGGGTGGAGGAATAGACCATTTTACAGCTGTCTGCTCAGTGACCTGGCCTTTGAATGGCAGCGAGGCTGGAGATGATTTGATACCTCACTGCTTTTGTTGTGTAAATCAGGTTGTTCTAATGCAAACTAGTTGTATTTACATGACAAAAGCAAAGAGGTCTGTTTCAAAGTAAGGTTACCCCCAGCCTCGCTTTCATTCATTCACGGGCCAGGTCACTGAACACACAATTGTAAAATGGGCTATTGAATCATGTACCTCCAGACTTCAAATCCCGCACCCTTTGTAACTCGATCACCCAGCCTCCACAAACGTCCGAGAAGGAAATACTTAAAGGAGCTAAAACACGATTTGTGAGTCTTGAAAAGTTTAGTCTTAATTTTTCAATTTGGTCGTTAGTAATCCGAGTCAATCTTCTCCATCCATCTTTATTTCTTTATGCATATGCTTGATTATTACCTCTTGGGCGTTTTTTATCTTAGTAAACTACTATTTTCCTTCAATTTAAAGGTAATTTTGTACGTTGCCAAGTTACTCTGGACTCAACTTACATTATCACAGCAAATCTTACCTGAAGGGCAGCCAGTGTCCTGATAAAGCGGCATCCCATAACAATGTGAAGCAACTACACACGAGTTTTCGCATGCGTGCCTCTTCGCCATTCCTTTCCCTGTGGGTAAAATTATATATCACTGTTAGTGATCTCCTTCGTTAAAACGCTCTGCTACCAAAATAACTGTTATGAGCTGTTTAAAAAGCGAAATTTGTAAAATTACCTTCCAATCGAAGGAATTGTTGACCGATTAAGCTGTGAATCATCCTTACCACAAAGCTTGATCGTATGTTGTAAATATGCGACGAAATCAAGCCAAACTTAGAATTTATCGGCAAAATATGCAATCTCTTAAAACGCGAATTAATTTTCTTCAATTTTTGTCACAAAGACAAAAACATCCGGCGTAAAAAAATCTATCAAACATGTAGGCATCGAAGTAGTGTGAGGCAAAATTTTAGTCTAATGTTTAAAGAAAAAAACTTAAGAAAAATCTCATGAGATTCTCCATTTTTTTTTTCACGGAATTTGCGGTCTTTGTCAATCACAAAGGTGTGCGACGGACTTTACCAATTTCCTCAGGTATAAAAAAGAAAGGAAAAAATTTCACAACGAAACAAGCTAAACAAGGATTTCGAGCTGTAACCCTTTGAAAACCACACCGAGCCTGATTTTCCGCGAGACAAACAATATGTTCACGGGTTTCTTTCCACTGAATTTGTGAATCAGCCCTGATCAGTAATCAAAAGAACTTTTACCTTTCATTGGAGTAGCCTCCAGAACTACGGCCGTCAATAACATCAAAAAGCAAAGGCTTTTAATGACCGACATCTTAGATCAAAAGTAAGCTGAGGAAAAAATATATATTGATTACATGGTAAGCCGAAGTCTTGCCATATCAACAAGCAATAACTGAATAAGTTACTTGCTAACCTAGCTTGCTCGAGACACGGTACTACAAACATTTAAAGACCTTGTGAAACTCAGTAATTAGTGAAATTTTTGCCTCTTTGGGAGTACGTCGCACAAAAAGTGTTCAATATACCGAGTTCAAACTCCTTGGGACAGTTAATCGTGCTGTACCCTTTCAATATTCAGAACCAATTTTTTTGTATCTTCATCCGAAACTGTATCGCGTACGCTAATGAGGCAAATATTGAAAACAAAGATTATCATACAGCTAACTTTCAAAATGTTCGGCGACTCCTCCCAGCTTCCGACTATGTTGTCTGAACTGTGTTCAATGATTTGATTTGATTACCGCGCGCTCGGCAGTAGTCGGAAGCTGGGAGGAGCCGCCGAACATCTGATTATATTGACGGTAGCGAAAAACGCATTTGTCGGTTGAGCTTTGAATTTTAGTTCAATCTAGCGTGTCATTGAAAGGCGCAGTGACACACAATGAGAGTGAGGGAAAGTGGTTATTTGGTAAGCTGCATGCATTTCGTTGACTCTATTAAATTTATGCACAGTTAAAGAAGGCAGCATTATTCCCAGACAGCAACATACACAGAAAACCTCAAACAGGCATTCTAAGGACTAAAATTCGGCTTGCAAGTGGGCAATTGAAAAAATGCGTTCTCGTTTAAAAGTCATCATATTATAAATCAACGGTTTTCTTTGCCATGCCTATTCTATTTGTTGTCTTTCTTTGGTCTATTACAAGAAGAACACGGAGTACAGGGCCAGAAGGAAGAAAACTTCTAAAACTTCCCTCAATTTTGTTGGAAGTTTTTGTTGCTTTTGCGGTCGGCCTCAAAGAAGCTTTCTTTCCGTGTTAGTCTAAAAAATGCTGAACAGTTGGCTTGTGGGCAGAAAAATCACTTTAAAAATCAATAAAAAGAGACCTGAAACTTGGAGAAGTGTCTTATACTTGTCTCGTATAACATAACAATTTCTTGACTTTATCCACTGATTAGTTTCCCATATTGTTTTTCCTTGCGTGACAGTGAAAACGACCTATTGGAACAGCCACCTTGTCTCTGACCAAAAGTATCGCGGTCGCTGAGGACGATAATGACCTGCCACGTAAAGTTAAAGAAAAAAAAAGAAAAAAAAACAAAACAAAACAAAACAGACAGTGTAAATATTAAGTAAATATTTCAGTTTTGGAGCATTAACCACTGTTGACATTTTTTCGTTGCTCAAAGCGCGTTATTTATTCGCCAGCATTTGTATTTCACTGATTCTCACATGGACCGCTCAAAAGTATACAACCTTTGTTTAGAAAGCGATAAACAGGCGAAATTGTGGCTTAGTACAACTGATTGTAATCAGGACGAAATATCAGAGCTCTGGCATATTTAATTTAACATGACTGTCTTCGACAAGGCCTTTTTCTTAATCAAGTTAGGGATCTTTAGTACAACAAAGCGGCGAACATTTGCCACTATACAAAACTGAACAACCGTTTTGATCACTCGACATTTTCAAACAAGGGTAGCACACTCTAAACAGGTTTCAATAAGACTTTCCGTCCACATCCTGCTGGACTCTCGACAACCTTGTACGTAAAGAACTCGACAGAAACTCAGCGAGTGATGACGGAAATGTAAATTATCACGAGAAGGGAACACGCGAATGTGAAAAGCTTGCCGCTCAAGACGTTCTGAGTGTTTTCCGTGTTTGGTCTGGACATTTATGGAAATTTATGGTCCGATCTGGCTCACGGCAGGGTCTAAAATAGCTTAAATGGAGTAAATACCCTCTAGCTGAGCTTGCCTCGACCGACGGGTACTCCCCTCGAGTTTACGCTTCTTCATACTGACATCATAGTGTTTACGTGCTTGTTTCTTCGTGTTCGATGGATGGTATAAGAGTGAGCCATCACTACTGCCCGACTCATTATACATCGACCCCACGGAAACGTGAGCGAGATTGCGTTCAAACTGTCCTTTAACATTGCCTCTAACAGCCAAAGGAAAATCGAGATGAAGATGTTTACATCTTTGCCACTCTATATCGTTACCGCTCTATTTGCCATAGGATGTGTAGCAGGTATTGTAATTCCGATTTGTGACTTTAACAGTAATTAATCGCCATTATATCCATAGGAATTGAGGTATCGATCATGACGATTTTCTAGTTTGAAAGATACGCGGCCCAAACCAAGCGTTTTAGATATGCCCTCAAAAAGCAAATCTTAAAATATGCCTTCTTTATGCGATCAGACTTATTAACAAGTACAGTAACACAAATTTGCCGTTAAATTCTTTCGGAAACTTGTGCTAATGAAGTATCGCTTAAACTAAAGTATCACTCCAGTCCACCGGTGTTTCTATAACCAGTTATGGTTTTGCTATGTGCGTTGTCTGCTTTACAGAGCGCTATTTCTTATTACTTTTTCCCATTTTCTGGTTTCCTTTCAGCATTGCCTAGTGTGCCACAACAGGATCCTGGAGTTCTCGAAAACATTGAGAAGACTGTTGGTAAGTTAAGCCATTGAAATTTTGTCAACCGAGTGCGTCAAGTAAGCTTAGATCATACACCCCGCCTCAGATCGTTTCTAGAATTGCTCCTGTCCATTCTACCACGCAGTGCATTAACCAACGAATTTAATTACAAAGAAAATACTAAATCTGAAGCTTACAACGGAAAATGAACTGACGTAGCGCGTTTTAGCTTTACAAAGTCAACGTGAAGTTGACAAATATCTAGGCGTTCCACTTCGAATCCTCGCCGACGCAGCTCTTCTGCCTGCAGGTTTGTTTAGAAACTCAGTAATCACTTTTTGGACTTTGTTCACGAACTCTAGTATCTTGGTATTAAGCTAGACGACTTGGTTGAAGAGTCTTGAACTTACTGAAGAACTCGTAAGCTGTTTAACTATTTTGAAGCTAGATCACACTTCATAATCAACATTTTCCATATTTCAACTCATTTTCAGGTGAACCTTGTCCTCACGGCTGGACGCGATTTGACAACTACTGTTACCTGGTGAGTAGTTCCAGTAAGACTTGGTCCCAGGCTCAAGCGTACTGCAAATCTCTGGGCGGAGGACTGGTGAAGATAAACAGCGCCGAAGAGAACGAGTTTGTCCTGAATCTCGTCACGGAGACAGCTCCATCACTAAAACAGGTTTGGATCGGGCTGAAATGGTCCTCAACCGCTTTCTACTGGTACGATCACTCGGTTCCAGTCTACACGAACTGGGCTCCAAATGAACCCAGTGGAAATGCGAGAGAACCATGCGGGCATATGTGGATGGATGGGCACTCATATGCCCTTCCCGTCAGAGCAGCTGGCTATTGGAATGACTTGACATGTGGGGTGCACTCAAGCCTTCCAAATGGCATTGTCTGCGAGAGGTTGCCCTAGTTGACAAGCCAACTGAGTCAAAAGCCGCAAGCAGACATGGGGTACTGGGCATTGTACTCGTTTAATAAGTAGAAAAAACCTGGACTCTTGCTAAGGGACATTTCAATATGCAATGAAGTAAAAATAATTCTAAACAACGGGATGTAGAGAAAATAGCGGCTTGACAATAAAAATGTTACTATAGATGCTTTATTGTTTGTCAATTTCTTTATATCTCGTGGACCACGTTTTTAACACTTTGCCCAAGTTTGCAAAGATTTTCTGTATGTCTTCATCATTTCAATGTTACTTTTATCAATGCGCATTTTATAAGCTAGGAATAACTTCAACCCATCGACATTTATTTTACCTATGACCCGAAAGTTTGACTAATCCACAAACCGTGTATAATTTCTAGCAATTCACGAAAAAATGAACCAAATTTAGCAGGTATTTTCATTATACTCCTAAGAGAAGAGAGGCACTTTGAGAGTCAAGTGCTTGTACAAGAACACAACACAACGAGCCTTTCTGGCTTGATTTAAACATTAATCGAGTTAGGGGCCACGCCTGGCATTGAAACAGCTAAAATAAACAAATGATCCAAAATTGTTTATTGTGACAGTGGTCTACAAACGACAAGAATAGAAACATGAATCAAATTAAGGGTAAAGGAGGCTATGATTTTTATACATACGTGCTGTTTAGTAACTATAAAGATACGATCAGAAAGCAGTTTTCATCGAAACTGTATCTAGGCAAAGAATGTGCAAACTTCTCGAGCCTAGATCTCCCACGGCCAGGCGGAAGGGAAAAACATGGTGAAGTCTGGGTGCGAGATTACATACTTCGTTGATTAGAAGAAAAACATAACATTAAATCGACTGAATACAGTTGAAGAAAGACTAATAAGGGACGAAAAAAATTTGACAACATAAATCAATGACGCATGCATCGAAGGTGGTACTCAAGTATATTCGTGACGGGAGGATGCAAATAAAGTTCAATTGTTTGCGCCAAAATGGGCTATTATGTACAAGAACACAACACAACGAGCCTTTCTGGCTTGGTTTAAACATTAATCGAGTTAGGGGCCACGCCTGGCATTGAAAGAGCGAAAATAAACAAATGATCCAAAATTGTTTATTGTGACAGTGGTCTACAAACGACAAGAATAGAAACATGAATCAAATTAAGGGTAAAGGAGGCTATGATTTTTATACATACGTGCTGTTTAGTAATTACAAAGATACGATCAGAAAGCAGTTTTCATCGAACATGTATCTAGGCAAAGAATGTGCAAACTTCTCGAGCCTAGATCTCCCACGGCCAGGCGGAAGGGGAAAACAGGGTGAAGTCTGGGTGCGAGATTACATACTTCGTTGATTAGAAGAAAAACATAACATTAAATCGACTGAATACAGTTGAAGAAAGACTAATAAGGGACGAAAAAAAATTGACAACATAAATCAATGACGCATGCATCGAAGGTGGTACTCAAGTATATTAGTGACGGGAGGATGCAAATAAAGTTCAATTGTTTGCGCCAAAATGGGCTATTATGCTGAACGCAAATCCCTCAAATCTTTCCAAAGGCCTAGAAAATATTTCTTAATTATTGCCTTTTGTCAAAGCCCCCAAAGTTTCATTACCAGAATCTCTTATTCCCAAAAGAGACACCAGATAAAAAGCTCCCGAAACTCTTTAGATCGCAAATTTCAAAGGCTATAACACTTCGTACCTCCCTGTTTATTTTATGCCCTGGTACTCCCCCCCCCCCCCTCCCCTTGGTAATCCGCCTTTTCCGGTAACAGTGCTATTTTTAAAGGTCCTGAAACACGAAGGGACATTTTACAGGAAATGTCAGAACAAGTGAAAAGGCTGAGATAAACATTTTCCAAGTTTATTTTTGTAACCTCGTTTTTTTTACCAACACTACTCATCGACCTCTTCACTGAGGTTACTCATGTTGTGTGTTTTTTTGAAGGAGAGAACTCATTTCCAGTCGTAACAAAAAGAAATAAACGACGCAGATTACTGTATGAGTTAAATAAGCAAGCAAGGACAAGGAAGGAAGGAAGGAAGGAAAAAGAGAACTTCATTCAAGAGTTAAATGTATTTAGTACTGTTGTGATAATTTGAGACACTATAAATTAACAAGCAAATATTGCAAATAAAATAGAACCTATTAAGAATCCCAATCGGTGAGAGGCTGACCAGTTGGCTATTTACTCAACGCAGTCGAGGAGTTGAATTGGGGACTACCGAGAGCAAGACCAGTTGGCTGCAGGGTGGAGGAATAGACAATTTCACAGCTGTCTGCTCAGTGACCTGGCCTTTGAATGGCAGCGAGGCTGGAGATGCTCTGATAACTCGCTGCTTTTGTTGTGTAAATCAGGTTGCTCTAATGCAAACTAGTTATATTCACATGTCAAAAGCAGAGAGGTCTGTATCAAAGCAAGGTCCCCTCCAGCCTCGCTTTCATTCATTCATGGACCAGGTCACTGAGCACACAACTGTAAAATGGGCTATTGAATCATGTACCTCCACACTTCAAATCCAGCGCCCTTTATAATTCGATCACCCCGCCTCCACAAACGTCAGAGAGGGAAATACTTAAAGGAGCTAAAACACGATTCGTGAGTCTTGAAAAGTTTAGTGCTAATTTTTCAATTTGGTCGTTTGTAATCCGAGTTAATCTTCTCCATCCATCTTTGTTTCTTTATGCATATGGTTGATTATTATCTCTTGGACGTTTTTTATCTTAGTAAACTACTATTTTCCTTCAATTTGAAGGTTATTTTGTACGCTGCCAAAATGACCCAAAATACCTCGACTGAGCTCTCTTAAATGCAAGTTACTCTGGACTCAACTTACATTATCACAGCAAATCTTGCCTGAAGGGCAGCCAGTGTCCTGATAAAGCGGCATCCCATAACAATGTGAAGCAACTACACACGAGTTTTCGCATGCGTGCCTCTTCGCCATTCCTTTCCCTGTGGGTAAAATTATATATCACTGTTAGTGATCTCCTTCGTTAAAACGCTCTGCTACTAAAATAACTGTTATGAGCTGTTTAAAAAGCGAAATTTGTAAAATTACCTTCCAATCGAAGGAATTGTTGACCGATTAAGCTGTGACAGGAGCCATAATTATGGCTCCTGGCTGTGAATCATCCTTACCACAAAGCTTGATTGTATGTTATAAAGATGCGACAAAATCAAGCCAAACTTAGAATTTATCGGCAAAATATGCGATCCCTTAAAACGCGAATTAATTTTCTTCAATTTTTGTCACAAAGACACAAACATCGGACGTAAGAAAATCTATCAAACATGTAGGCATCGAAGTAGTCTGAGGCAAAATTTTAGTTTAATGTTTAAATACAAAAACTTAAGAAAAATCTCATGAGATTCTCCATTTTTTTTTTCACGGAATTTGCGGTCTTTGTCAATCACAAAGGTGTGCGACGGACTTTACCAATTTCCTCAGGTACAAAAAAGAAAGGAAAAAATTTCATAACGAAACAAGGTAAACAAGGATTTCGAGCTGTAACCTTTTGAAAACCTCACCGAGCCTGATTTTCCGCGAGGCAAATAACATGTTCATGAGTTTCTTTCCACTGAATTTGTGAATCAGCCCTGATCAGTAATCAAAAGAACTTTTACCTTTCATTGGAGTAGCCTCCAGAACTACGGTCGTCAATAACATCAAAAAGCAAAGGCTTTTAATGACCGACATCTTAGATCAAAAGTAAGCTGAGGAAAAAATATATATTGATTACATGGTAAGCCGAAGTCTTGCCATATCAACAAGCAATAACTGAATAAGTTACTTGCTAACCTAGCTTGCTCGAGACACGGTACTACAAACATTTAAAGACCTTGTGAGACTCAGTAATTAGTGAAATTTTTGCCTCTTTGGGTGTACGTCGCACAAAAAGTGTTCAATATACCGGGTTCAAATTCCTTGGGACAGTTAATCGTGCTGTACCCTTTCAATATTCAGAACTAATTTTTTTGTATCTTCATCCGAAACTGTATCGCGTACGCTAATGAGGCAAATATTGAAAAACAAAGATTATCATGCAGCTAACTTTCAAACTATTCGGCGACTCCTCCCAGCTTCCGACTATGTTGTCTGAACTGTGCTCAACGACTTGATTTGATTACCGCGCGCTCGGCAGTAGTCGGAAGCTGGGAGGAGCCACCGAACATCTGATTATATTGACGGTAGCGAAAAACGCATTTGTCGGTTAAGCTTTGAATTTTAGTTCAGCTTAGCATGTTATTGAAAGGCGCAGTAACACACAATGAGAGTGAGGCAAAGTGGTTATTTGGTAAGCTGCATGCATTTCGTTGACTCTCTTAAGTTTATACACAGTTAAAGAAGGCAGCATTATTCCTAGACAACGTACACAAGAAACCTCAAACAGGCATTGTAAGGACTAAAATTCGACTTGCACGTGGGCAATTGACAAAATCCTCTCTTGTTTAAAAGTCTTCATATTATAAATCAACGGTTTTCTATTTGTTGCCTCTCTTTGGTCTATTACAAGCAGAACACGGAGTACAGGGCCAGAAGGAAGAAAACTTCTAAAACTTCCCTAATCTTTGTTGGAAGTTTTTGTTGCTTCTGCGGTCGGCCTCAAAGAACCTTTCTCCCTTAAAACATAACGTGTTAGTCTAAAAGATGCTGAACATGTGGCTTGTGGGCAGAACAATCACTTTAAGAATCAATAGAAATTTCAAAGTATTTTTGAGCTTTTGTTACCGTATACCATAAATATGAATTAATGTTCTTACCTCGGTTTGTTACAGTTACTACTATTTCAACCAGGTTAGACCAGTAGAAACTGAAGTAGCGCGACGAAATGGGTGGCGATCGAGATGGGGACAAAAAAGAACCTAATGGATTTTGATTGGCTTTCTTACCTTCATGACTAACAGTTGTCGATCAACGTATGCAATATGAAAACATTTTACCATGTGATCAAACAATATATAAAAACAATACCAAAATACCAGCTCAATTTTCCCTCGTTAAGAATTAACAGTTTGTATAAACGTGTACCTTTAGTGTTTTATATGCAAGAAAAAGAATATTAAATCATGTAAAGGTACGCTGGAAAGAATGTAGTAATGACAGAACAAATGTCTTTTTTTTCTATTTTGGTAATTTATTTTAATATGTCAAAACAGGCTTGAAAAAGCTTATTAAAATTACATATTTTTGCCTAGTTTGTGAATGAATTAGGGCAGGGGCGAATATTCCTCTAACATTATAAACCGACAGAAATTTTGAACTGCATTTCTTTGGCTATGTTTCGTTTCTATGATGATAATGTTCGATATCAAAACGGTTGACTTGCAAATAATAAGACAAAAACGGAGATACAGGTTTAAATAACACAAAAACATCTAGGGCGTCACGAATTTGAGCCGCAAGTTGGCAAAATTATTCGTCACTAGATTTGCGTATGCGGAACATCGGTGAACTAATAGCATTCAAGTCCAATTTTTCTGAAATCAGAAAAACAAAGATAAGAGATGAATAACACATTAAAGTAAATGGTGATGAGGAGAGTTTACTGCAAGGAAAAAACTGGTGATTAAAAAAGAGTAGAGAAGTCGTATGGTTGTATAGTTGATTTCTGTGCTGTTTTTGCTGCCGGCCAAAAAGACAGCCCCTTTTCACTCAGGCAGTTGAAAGCTTATGTTTTATAAATTTTTACCAGAGAACGTTTGTAAATTTTGCTATGATTCATCCTGCGTGCGGTCCCTCGATATTTGTCAATGTAGGATTTTAGGTAAGATCATGCCCTTCAGAAACACGTTAAACACTAAAACCAAATATTATTACCTTGTGTGCTTGCAAGTTGTACCGATCTCGACTCGTTCAGTTGAAGAATAATGCCACGTCGCCTAAGTATCCAGAAAAGTAGTGATGAAATGGTTTAGGTGAGCATAAAAAAACGTAATGGGCCCTGATTGGTCTGCTTTTCTATGATTGACAACTATATGTATGCTACTGTATGTATAACATAGCGAATTTTTTTGTTTTCAATATAGTGAATTATTGTGATAGGAACTTACCAACTTTCGCCAAGTTGTAAAAATATAAGATTCTGAATTGTATTGCTGGAAAGGCCGCTACGGCTATGCCTCTTTTGGATGATTTATTAAAAAAACGATTCCACTGATTCTCCTAATCGAGGAAGGTCAGTTTTGTATTCATGGAGGTGAATACAAAAGAAATTACTTGTTCAGTAGCGAGATGTATAATGCTTCATTCCATCGCCATGTGTCATTCTGCGACAGCTGTATCAAAAGACGTTTCCAGTTAGGAGACCAAGGGTGCTTGCCATTTGTCAAAATAACCCGGTTAGGTTGACCGTTGAATAATGATGGTAAAGGGTTTGCCACAATCAGCAAACAAACTATTTATAATTCTATTTCACTTAATTGTTTTCGGTTGACGAGAGACTGGAACTGGAAATTAAAATTACTTCTTGAGGTAGTCTACCATAGTCTACCATTTCTGAGCGGATGTTCCGGAAAATTACGATTCCACTTGACTTTCAATCGAAGTTTCCGGATTCCTTGGCTAAATGGTAAGCACCCCAATACTTTCAGTATTTCTGAAAAATGTATGGAAAGGTCGATTAGACTCGATCAAGAAAACAATGAACCTTTTGAAAGATGTCACGCTTTTCTGAATTTGTTGTTCCAACAAAAAACAAAACAAAACAAAACAAAACAAAACAAAAAATAGAGTCACCGTTCGATTTATCATACCGAAGTTGATAAACTTACCAAGCTAATAAGTTTCATAAGAATCCGTTGCAAACTCGTTTAAAAATTGGGACCGTAAACTTGCCAATTTTTAAAAGAATTAAATGCCAGAGGGTAAGTGTTTACACCTGGCATTCATTTCTTGTAAAAAAAATTTCACAACTTTGCAGTCTATTCCTATAAGACTTTCCTTATGAACTAAATTCGGCATGATAAATCAAAATATGAGGGTTTTTTTTTCCTAAAATGAAAAATGCGAAAAATTGTTGATAATGCATGACATCAGAAAAAAGATCCATTAAGGGGTTTGTAAAAAAAATATTTTGTTAAGGGGGTTGGAGAAAGAATGAGATAATTGTGATAGGGACAAAAACATCGATACCGCTTTGTCTTTATTTTGGACAGACCTTGAAAACAAAAACATTGCTTTAAAAAGTTTACGTTGCATATTTTCCATCAAGTTGGAAATAAAAGTGGCCAAGAAATTTCTATATTCATTGATTCCAACGGAGCCTTAAATTACATTCCTTGGTCTCGGTCATATATCCATAACAATAATTTGGCGAAAAAAAAAAAGATAGCCTTGCAAGTAAATAAGACACACACGGCGCGGTCATTCAGAGAGACGTTTAAACGATGTAACCTGAAATCGTGTGACTCTCTGGTTTATTGTTTAGCTACTTATCAGGAACCTCCCGTATAAAACTATTTTAGATCTCCACAAGAAAAAAAAACCAACATAGCTCTGCGGTCTCCTTTTTTTCACTTTATAGTATGCAAATTACGCACGTGGTTTCTGAGAGGAGAGCTCAGAAATTCAACTAGTTTCTTCCCTTTGTCTGATACAGTTTTTTGTATCTATACTATACGTTCGGTATTCTAATACGAAATTCTTCAAGCTGTAGGCAATTTGGTGCCCGATTTAAGAGACAATCGGCTTCCGTTCATTAATACAGTCGAACCTTTCCGCAACGACCACTTTAGAGACAGATGAAAGTGGTCGTTATGGGGAGGTAGGAGTGTTATATGACACCTGTATTTTTCTGGTGTGCAACCGTGATTGGATTTTTTTTTTTCGGTTTGTTCTTCTTAAACACTGAGTTTACTGTCGTAACTCTTACCAATAACTGACGCAGATTGCCGTGGATAAAATTCAGCCTTGAACTTAGGCCGACAGTTATATCAAAGAGAATCTTGGTTAAAATACAGTTTTGTTCTGAATCACAAGCTGGTGTTAATGTTAAATTGTTTCAGTGAAATTCCGTCGATAATTCTTTGCCTTGTGAGCAGTTCAATCAAGACTTGGGACCAGACTCAAGCGTACAGCAAATCTTTGGGCGGAGGACTGGTGAAGATAAACAGCGCTGAAGAGAACGAGTTTGTCCTGAATCTCGTCACGAAGAAAGCTCCCTCGCTAAAAGAGGTTTGGATCGGGCTGAAATGGTCTTCAAACAATTTCTACTGGTACGATCACTCGGTTGCAGTCTACACGAACTGGGCTCCAAATGAACCCAACGGAAATGCGAGAGAACCTTGCGGGCAAATGTGGATGGATGGGCACCATGGGCACTTATCTCTCCTTCCCATCAGAGCAGCTGGTTATTGGAATGACTTTCCATGTCGGGTGGACTCAAGCCTTCCAAATGGCATTGTCTGCGAGGGACTGCCCTAGTTGGAAGCCAACTGGGTCAAAAGCCACAAGTAGGCATGGGGTGATGGACATTGTACTCGATTAATAAGCAGAAAAAAACTTGGACTCTTGCTAAGGGAATTCAAATATGCAATGAAGTAAAAATAATTGTAAACGACGGGATGTAGAAGAAATAGCGGCTTGACAATAAAAATGTTACCATGGATACCTTGTTGTTTGTCAATTTCTTTTTTTTTTACCACAACTGCTGCTAATCACGCAATCTGATTGGCTAATTTGCCGTTGTCGATGAGAGTCCATACCACGCTGCTCGCTTCAATCTGTCGCGCAATGCCTTTTTCAGCTCGCGTTCTAAAAAAAAAAAACATTTTCTTTGACGTTGATATTGTGGTAAATTAAAAAATCGAATGTGGTTTAGCGTGGTCTGTACTCTTATCGACAGCGAGTACGCGTCATCACAGTGGTCAAAATGTTGTGGACTCACTCGGCTATATCTCTTTCCTTTTCTCAATGTTGAATCCATTCACTTTTTCATTTGGATAACATTGAAACAGGAAATATGGAATTTAAAATTTTTCTATGACATGTTTTATGACATTTTCTATGAAATGTTTCTCTATGACACTTGCTGAGGCAAAACGCGCCAAAGCTATATCTATTTCGTTTTTTGCGAGTGTTTGAAATCACAGTATAGAAAATAATGACATTGGTTTGTTAATCATTTAATTTCATATTCAGAATCATGGTTTTGATTCCTTAAAACGCTTCCTTCGCTCTTCGTGCTATCAGATGGCTGGGAAGAAGGAATCCGTATTTTCCAGTGTCTTCAAGACTTCGGTCACAGTTTTTCATTATACGGACCTCCCAGTCGGCCAATAACATATATTTCTGATCAACCTGTTACCGAGTTACCAGTTTTGCTAGAGGGATTCCCTCTAGCATTACTGATCACTACGTTCCTTTTATCTGACCAATTAACCCACAATATGGCTAACTCCCAATGTTTGTAGCTTTATTGCACTTATAACACGGAAGGCTAGTTGTTGGAAATATGTTTTTCATACTTCTTCAATGCTACTTGGTTTGACCTTGAATTCTTGTACGAAGACAAATTCCTTTTGTATAAACACTGCGGCATCTCAAATCGATAGCTGTTTATAATTTCCGTTTGGTTTTAAAGATACCTCCAAACATGTCGCCGATGCGACACCCGAGACTAAAGATAAATTTTAACAACATCTTTTGTTACTTCATTCCTTCGCGGAAACATGTGGAATCGCAAAATGGTTCACTCCCAATTATTGCGGCTCAGTTGGTCGAGCAACGCACCGTTAACGGGGCTCAACGTATCCTTCGAGAGGAGCCTGAAAGGTCAGTCTGGTGGTCAATGATGGTTTTGGGCAGGGAAATGGGCTTTACAATCAATTCCCCTCCACCTTCCTCTTCTTCCTCCTGCTCCTCCTCCTTCTTCCTTCGCTTTTTAGTGCGCTCCTTCGGTCCCCTCTTATGCTAACCTTTTTCTAGGTTATTTCGAAGCCAACGCTTTGGAAAATGCCCCATTTCAACCCCACACTTGGCTACGATATATCGATGATATTTTTATGATCTGGACCGAGGGTCCAGACAACCTAAAAATTTTCATCGATTATCTTAACAACATTCACTCCATTAAATTCACCAGTTCACACTCTTCTACTAACGTACCTTTCTTGACGTTAGTGTCTCTTTGACTAACGACAGTAGTATATCTACTGACCTCTGCACCAAACCTACAGACAAACACCAACATCTACTCTATTCATCTTGTCATCCCTTACATACTAAAAAAGCCATTCCTTTCAGTCTAGCACTCCGCTTACGACGTATCAGTTCTACCGACGCCACGTTTTCAAAATACTCGCGCTGCTCAACTTACCACTTACCTCCTTAAACGAGGTTACAACCGTAATTTCGTCACCAAACAAATACGGCGAGCCGCCGACATCCCCCGCAGACTTTCTCTACGAACCAAAGACGTCAACAAACCTAAACGTATACCATTTATAACTACCTTCAATCCATCACTTCCTCACATCTCTAACATCATAAAAAAACATTACAATTTTTTGCTCTCTTCTAACCGCTGCAAAAACGTTTTTCAGCATTTGCCTGTTGTAGCCTTCAGACGCTCCCCTAACCTTCGTGACTTACTAGTTACAGCTAAACTCTCTTCTAATTCTTCTAATCCCCAACTCCCTTCTGGTTCTTTCCGTTGTGGCAAAAACTGTGCTACTTGTCCCTACATTTCTCACGGACTTACTGCGTATACCTTCCTTTCTACCGGGGAAACGCATCCCATAAAATCTAACCTGACCTGTGACACTAAAAACCTCATTTACATGATTCAATGTAACCGCTGTAATTTACAATACATAGGAGAGACGAAACGACGATTAAAAGACCGATTTAATGAACACCGCCGTACCATAGATAACCCTAACAACAAATCTAAACCTACTACAGCCGCCGAACATTTCCTGTCCTCTCCTAACCACACTGCTAACGACATGCAATTTATCCCCATCGAAAAAATCTTTTCGAACTGAGACTCTATCCGTAAGGTCAGGGAAGCTTTTTTAAGTCAAAAAGGCAGAACAATTGATCCTGATGGTCTGAACATCCGCGAAGAAACATATTAATTGTTTCCATTTGTTTCTTTTATTATGTTCTTTTATCATGTTATTTTATTTTACCGTATGCTTATCTTTAATTTACACTGTCAATTACTTTTACGTATTTCCGGTATTACGAAAATATCGGCTACACAAAAGCACGTCCTAATGTAAAATTTTCATTGTAACTGAAGAAGGCTGGTTTGGCCAGCCGAAATATAGTACACCTTCAAAAAATCATCCTACGTTGTGTCGATTTTTGCCTTTGTATTCTTCACTTTATATCTAAAGCCGATTAGATCACTATTGATCCAACGTATACCAGCAGGATCATCGTTCCGGTTGCTTCCTTAAACATTTTATGCTCCTTTGGTGCCCCTGAATGTCTTTTGGGCTTATTTCAGATGCGACCGCGAGGAACCGAACGCCATGCTCATGGCCGATTTCCTCCACTGGAACACTGCAATCTCCCTCCCATCCCCATTTATCGTTTTCTTGAACTCTAGGTAACTCGAACCTATTTTGTTTCCTTGGAGTTTCGAATAATCCATATTCCACTGTACCTCTCTATTTAACACCATGTTTTTCTAGAAAGGATCAGAAAGGCTGAACAACTTTTGACTAGCTATCCAGAGAGAGAAACTCTGTTCAACAGTACTCTACCCCAGAGGTAATTCAAAAATTACCTCTGGGGGTAGTCTACCATTTCCGAACGGATGTTCCGGAAAATTACGGTTCTATTTGACTTTCAATCGCAATTTCCGGCTTTCATGGCTAAATGGTAAGCACCCTAATACTTTCAGTATCTCTGAAAAATGTATAGAAAGGTCGATAAGACTCGATCAAGAAAACAATGAACCTTTTGAAAGATGTCACGCTTTTCCGAATTTGTTGTTCAGAGAAAAAAAAAAAAAAAAATTGTTGATAATGCATGATATCAGTAGAAAGACTTTTTTATAAAACATTTTGAAAAGGGCGTTGGAAAAAGAATGAGATAACTGTGATAGGAGCAAAAAAACGATACCGCTTTGTTTCCATTTTGGACACACCTTGAAAGCAAAAACATTGCTTTAAAAACTTAAGTTGCATGTTTTCAATCAAGTTGGGAAGAAAAGTGGCCAAGAAATTTCTATATCCATTGATTCCAACGGAGCCTTAAATTGCGTTCCTTTATCTCGGTCATATATCCATAACAATAATTTTTCGGGGAAAAAAAGATAGCCTTGCGCGCAAGTAAATACGACACACAGGCGGTCATTCAGAAAAACGTTTATACGATGTAACCTGAAATCATGTAACTATCTGGTTTATTGTTTAAGTAGTTATAAGGAACCTCCCGTATAAAATTATTTTAGATCTCCACAGGAAAAAAAAAACCAACATAGCTCTGCAGTCTCCTTTTTTTCAAATTATAATATGCAAATTACGCACGTGGTTTCTAAGAGGAGAGCTCGGAAATTTCAACTAGTTTCTTTCCTTAGTCTGAAACAGTTTTTTGTACCTATACTATACGTTTAGTATTCTAATACAAAATTCTTCAAGCTGTAGGCAATTTGGTGCCCGATTTAAGAGACAATCGAGTTCTGTTCATTAATACAGTCGAACCTTGCCGCAACGACCACTTTAGGGACAGATGAAAGTGGTCGTTATGGGGAGGTAGGAGTGCTATATGACACCTGTTTTTTTTCTGGTGTGCAACCGTGATTGGATTTTTTTTTTCGGTTTGTTCTTCTTAAACACTGAGTTTGCTGTCGTAACTCTTACTAATAACTGACGCAGATTGCCGTGGATAAAATTCAGCCTTGAACTTGGACGGTAAGTACAGAGTTAAGTAATTTTAAACTTAGTTTTAGTGTAAAGTAGGTTGACGAAACTTTTGAATGAATGTTTCGAAAAACATACACAAAAATATCTATTGACCACAAAGAATTTTGTAAGTGCTCCATTTTGCCGACAGTAATATTAAAGGGAATCTTGCTTAAAAACAGTTTTGTCCCGCATTACAAGCTGGTGGTAATGTTAAACTGTTTCCGTGAAATTCAGTCGATAATTCTTTGCCTGTTTTGAATGCTGGGCGTTTCCTTTCAGCAATTTCAGGATTTTAAATTTCGCGCGACAAGCTTGAGGGGAAATTATGACGTCAATGCGTGGTTGGACGTTTTTAAAACACAGCGTTGTCTTAATCTAGAGATGTAAAAATGCTTCTAATCGTTTATAATTTACATTCCAGATGAATCTGCCCAGTTCCAACGAAAAAAATCTTCTTCTGTAGACTCCATATTAACATTTCTAACCGCGCAATGGCGGGATCCCCAGGGGTTATAAACTGAGAACCACAAACTTCGTATTTAAACCACTCACAGAGATATCACCTTAAAACCCCAGGAACAGTTAAAAAGAACCATTAGGTATACTTTGAAACTGGAAGTGCTTTTAAGCCAAGATTTTCTTTAAAGACTGTGTTGAACTTTTCAACCTGTCCGCGGACAACAGGTTAAACTAGTTCACTTGTTTCTCCATTATTGGACAAGTTTCGATTAACACCGCAGTTCAAGCCACAGGCTTACCAACCCCTCTTCTATGTGTAGTCACAGGAAAACTATTTCATCACTTAACTTAATATATTTCCTTGGAATGTATTTCTTAGGGAGTTTTGATTGTAATTCCTCAGGTTCCGATCGATGTGCCGAACGCGGATCAAAACGTCTAGCCACTTGTCAAGTGCACTTTCACGTGGTACTGTAGCAGCGCTTTTCACAGCTGCGCATGCGCCAATTCGTTACGTCTTGAATGTGAAAAGAGTTCCTTATTAGGCGCAATCTGCTGCAACTTAGAGCATTACAGTTGCACGCGATTACAGTACACGCCTAGAGGCTTTAACTGGAAGATAATAAATATCTTAGACGCTGCCTTTGAAAGCCAACTCCTTGTCCTTATCTGTTTGTTTTCTAGATTCTCATAAGGTACATTATGCTCTCTTGCTCAAAATGGTTAATAAATTATAAGTTTAAGCGTTGATTTTCGTAAAGCCAAACACAGAGAGCTATATTAGGATATCGCTTGTATATATTGTATTGTGTATACCGGCTTTCTAAGAAGTACTTGTCTGTATTTCATTTTCACTTCATGATGTGTGCCATGGGTGTTATCTACAAGATGATGTTTTTCAGTTTTCCCGTGGTTTTGCTTGGTAGTATTTTTGTCAAAGGTAAGAGAATGTCGGTAGACAAAATATTTACGCAAGATCTGGTTAATTGAAGTTTAGAAAGTTTCTGGCAAATTTAAAAAGAAATACTTGGTAGAAATTTCGTTGTTGATATGTAGGCATGTATGCAGATATGTATGTAGGCAGGTTTAAGGACAAAAAGAAGTTTTATTGAAGAGAAACAATTCAACCAGCTAGCGAAAACAATAGTTGATGATCTGTTTAATTTTAAAGGAATCTCAAGTGCAATCGTCGGCTAGCGTCAAGTTAATAAAATAGGCAAAACTGGCAACGCAGAAGGCCGAATTGAAGTGGCAATCAGGGATATCATGACCGTTTGAGCGTTCGCATATCAATATTTATCCCTTTAAGGAAAAATTGACTCGAGCGCTTTGATCACGATGTTATATACGGGCACTACATTTTCGGATGAACTTAAGAAAAGGACTTAAGTAACCATTTAGGTTTACACTGTTTTAGGTGTTTTATTAGGAAGCTTAAGAAAACCACGACGGCAACGGCAACGTCGCTAAACAAAAGGTTTAATGAGGAGAACAATGGCTTAGCATGTGCGTTATAATTCTTGGTACATTTCTTTGCCGTCCTCTGCACAACAACAATGTAAAGTTACCAAATTCTGCGTTGTCTGGAAAACGTGACCCACCACGGCTAATTTTTCAAGGTTTTATTTCGAATTTATTGATGTGTTCTAGATTCAGTATCGTGATAGCTTTGAAAGCGATAAACAAAGTAAAGTAATTTTTTGAATCGACGTTGTCCCTGGCGTCGCCGTCGTGGTTTCTTAAGCTCCCTATTAACGCCCGCAGTCTGGTGCCATTTTTGTCCTGAGTAAAGAAAAACACGCCAACGCCTTTAAACGAAACAAAAATACCGGGAAAAAAAAGCCCCATTCCAACACTTTGCTAAGTATTTCCTTAAAATGCATATACTTAGGGAATTCTGATTGTAATAGAGCAATTTTGATATATTAGAATTAAGCCTAACACAATAGACCTCAGCACGAGGCTCTAAGGAATAAACCCCACAAACTCTGTAGTCATTCCCCAGAGCCTCGTACTGAGGTCTGTTGTCTACTGTTTTAGGCTGAATTTTAATACATCAAAAATCGGAGTATGCCCCATGGAAAAGTTCTGACGATACGCTAATGATCAGGTCTTCTAGCCGAGGCTTTTCGAAGATGCGCTTTTCACAACTAGCTTCACGCATCAGTTACGATTTACTATAACTTAAACATAACAACAAATGCACGCGATTCCATGACATGCTGTGGAGCGTACGACTTACAATGTAAGTTCTGGAAGACGGATCTTGGCTGCCGCGTCTTTAAATGTTCACTGGTACCTCAGTTTCATTCCGCCGTTTGTTTTCTACTTTAACACATTGTTGTTGGCTCAGTATGCTCTTTAACACGAAACGGCAAATAATTTATTTTCTTGAGGTAATCGCAGGACGCGACACGGGTAGGAGAGTTAGCATGATTGGCTGCAGGGAATCATGGCTTGCAGGGAATCATGGTAGTTGTATTCATCAAAAACAAGTATTGTGTCCAAGATGATGAATACAACTACCATGATTCCCTGCAGGCGCGTCTCGTAGGTGGAATTGACCATTTACTTAAAACTTTCATCTTGGTATTAAAGGAACATTTTTGACTTTGCCCGAATTTTATCATTGTACTGTTCGGGCAAAATTTTAGCAAAATTGCGATGCTATTATCCCTTTAATTCAACTTTTTAAAATCCAAACTTTTGAAAACTTGTCTGTCAAAATACCGTTCCAATGGAAACATCAAGTTCTGAGTACAACGGTATGTCATACCGAATTGTTTCTAGATAGTTTTCAGATGATGTCATAAAAATTGAGTAAGCGCGGACAATATCTATAGTAACTTTCTCCTGTGCGAATACGATTAAACTTCAAATGTTAGCCAATGTGCAAATTTCACGGAGCCATTTTACAATACAACAGGTTTCAAATCAAGCCGAACACTAAACAACAACAAAGAAACTGTCAAAGTGGGTTATTTTACATTGGTGATCGTAATCATAATGGATTCTAACCATTGTGTCCATCGTCTAGCAACCAAACAAAATAGTCACAGTGTGTTACGTGAAAAATATGATCCTGTCAATGAAATTGCTTATGTAATGTTTATGTTTATGCTTAGGACCGCATCAAAATATTTTATATTTATTTATAAGCCTACACTATTGCCTAAAGTTGATTCTTAAGTCTAGTCTCCATTGACTGAGAAGATAATTTTCATCACAATTCAGAACACCTCGAGGTTCGCTTAAAATGGACGGTGCATTTTTGTCTCGTGTAACAACTGGTATAACCATGTCGCCATGGTTACGCGAGAGTGGTGGATTTATGCTGTGATTGCACAATGAATAAATTAGTTAAAAAGACAGGATTTTAAAATCCGACTACTTGTACCTTTACCCTAACCCTATTTGCAACAGTACTTTTTTTTTAAATTCACTGCACTTTATGTGCACTTGGTAATTTGAAACAAAACATGAACTGAACTGTGCTAATTAGGGACACTATTTATGGAGAAATAAATATTGTAAATAGAACTGAAGAGGATTGGGGTTTGGTTGTTAAAAATCTCAGCTGGCTGGAGGCTGATCACTTGATCAGCTACTTACAAGACGTGTAGGAATAGGCCATTATTATATGGCTGTGTCTCACAAGAACTGGGAACTGCCGAATTCACGAATTTGATTGGTTGAAATCGATATTGACCGCGGTCTAAATTTTCCCATCTAGACTGGCATCTAGACCGATTTCATTTTGCGTTGAAAAAGTAGGGAACTAAAATACAGAAATGTTCACCATTTTCTTTTATTTTCTGCTCAATCATTTATGTAAGTGCCAAAAAGCCTGATGACAAAAAAAAAAAAAAAAAAGAAAAAAAAAAAAGGTAAAGAGGACGAGCAAATTTCGGCAGGTTTAAGTTAAGCCAGGAGCCATAATCGGGGACGGAGACCGTAAGCGCGCGCCATTTCTAGTATTGGGGTTGTCCCCATGATATGGGACAATAATTCTATTTTTAGAACAAATTGCGCCATCACCTGCGGCACACGCGCGTACATACTGCGAGGATTTTTGCGGATGTCGCGCGGGGGAAATGGAGTCCGAAATTCCCGAAATTTTTCATGTTTTTGGCCCACAACTCAACGCGTTTATGTCTGTTGGAATTTTGCTTAAGTATTTTTGTCGTAAGCTGCTCCAGTTTGAGTGAAGTAAGACAGTGTCGAATTTAGGTACGTTCCGCTGTAAGCTTATATATATCGCTGACCAAGTTGTGTTCCGACGGATGCTTCTTTTACATGAGCTGTACATTACTCCACTTTAAATTTCACATATGTTGGAGATTAACAGCTTTTCCATTACAGAGCAAAAAACTAGCTGGATATATTTAGATATAGCAGAGCTTCAGGACTTCATAGTTTCCTAGCTCCTCTTGCCACACGCTTGCGAGGAATTTGTCAGTCTATCGCGACCGAAAAGTAAAACAAAATAATTGCTAGTTTGAGTTTCGCTTGAATTGTAAGCAACGCTTGATGTTTCATCAAGGCTTAATAACTTTACGTCCGTAGATACTGCTCAGTTTTATTCGTGTAAAAATCCAGTAAATTCTCTGTTGTCGATGAATGAGATCGCCCGCCGATGCGTGTTTTGTACAGTCCGTAAACATGAGGAATTGTACTTCCGCCGCACTTTCGTGTGAAAGCGTACATCGAACTCAAACAATAACTCTATAGCTTTTAAATATGTTTAAGATTGATAAATGTTTGAGAAAATATTAAAAGCTAAGCTGAAACTATGTGAATAAAGCAGAAATAATTAGCAAAGTTACGATGACGCTTTCTTTAATCAACTTGGAATAACGATTTCGATTTTGTTGATCGAGTTATCAAAACTCCTTGTCTGTTTTCATTTTCGCAGTGTAAAACTTCACTATGCTTATGTTGAAGAAACACACATGATGTTAGTAGCCTTTTTTGCGTTCGTGAACTTTGTTACAACATCTCAGCACAAAAGATAACGAAA
>NW_028301578.1:4367500-4412500 GCF_042242905.1 Orbicella faveolata | reverse complement strand
AAACAGTGAATGAATGAATATCTTACGAAGCTGGTGTTAGTCCCGCCATCTTGGAAATATCTTGAAACAAATGGCGCCGCAAGAACTTGACAAGATCCTGAGTATTGAGTCCTTCGTCGAGGTCACAAAAAGAAACGGAGATGATAACGAGCTGGACTCCCTTAAAATCATGCCATTAAACGGTATGAAAGAAAAAAAACGTACCATCCACTGGGCATCGTGCACTCGAGGGAGTTTCACAACTCAAAAGAAATCCATCGCAGAATTACGCAGGATGCACCTTCAAATTCCTTCTCCAAAGACAATGAAAAGTCTCAGCCTCAACCACAGAAGAAAGAAAGACCTTCCATCATTGATTCAACCGACGAGAATTGAACTTTTATACCTGAAGCAGACTATTTTCGTTCTGACTTCAAAACCGCTTGTTTCTTTGTCATGCTCGGATGAGTTTTCGTCACATGACATCGTTTTGCATACTAAATAAGACGTAAAGACGTTTCCGGTTCCGCTTTTTTTTTAAACAAACCGGCTACTGGAACAATACACCAAAAGTCTAAAAATTAAGGCGATAAAATTGTGCGATTTCAAAATGGATCTAATAAAGTGGCAATTGAACTTCATGTCGTGCAATTTTGATCTGAAATCATACTTGTGATTTCAAATCGAACTCGCGCTGCGCGCTCGTTCGATTTTGAAATCACGCGTATGATTTCAGACCAAATTGCACTCCACTCAGTTCAATTACCATTATAAATCGTCAGTGCGCTGGCACGTATATCTCACAACTCAGTTTTACTTATATCTAACATGACTTCAAAGCAAGTTACAGATGGTACTCAAATAGACTCGAAATTCGAATGGGACGCGACTCGAACCTCGGTAATTTAAGTTTTCGAGCTTCGTGGGTTGAGGATCGTTGTAAAAGTATAACATATCATTCTTGTACAATTGACGATGTATGATGTTTCATTCGAAATGTGTTTCGTCTTCTAATATAAGATATGAAGTTCAAATCCATCGTGTGGTTTGTAAAAGTATAACATAAAGTCGATATAAGGCAGTGAACTTACGCTCAAAGAACCTTACGTCATAATTAAAAGTCGGTTCTGAATTGAAACCCAGTTTTCGAAACGTAGATAAGATAACATTAACTTTACTGTTTTTGATAAACACTCACGAAGGTGTGACTAAATTAGAACTTTAATCGACAAAAAGGTAATAAAGAATTATAAAAGTTTAAAACAAATGCTCTCTTATTGAGGCAAAAAATTGCATAATGACTTTTAAAAAATAAAACAAAATTAAGATTGAGAACTTTACCTTTAAAGGTTCTTTTTTTTTTTCTTTTTTTTTTCGGCAACGCAGTGTTTTCAGCGTTCACTGCGCAAACTAAACCTACTGATGGCTGGCCATGAATTTTGTGTGTAATCTGATTTACATTAATTTGTATATATATATTAGTGTATTTTAAGGTTGCCGAGATTGCATAAATAGAATTGATTTACGAAAATGCTCGTCTGACATCCTTCTATTGGCGCTGAGTAAGATCCACAAAATATCTGCACTGCTTGTAAAGGAACCGGACGAGTAATGGCGGCGATACGGCTTTGAACTGCTATTATAAGAACTAACTTCTTTCGCACTAGAATTCTATAAAGATCGACATTGTTTATATAGTAAGCCACCTTCTTGGCAGCCATGGAATTGACGTTTATTCGTGAAAAACAGCGGGGTAATAAATATAGCTATGCGGACTTGGCAAGCTTGAGAACTTGGAAATGTGTCGGTAGAACTTGGGTGCACAAACACAAATGGCTAAGGTGTAAAGAGGGCGCTTCATAATATTAGCTGCAGAGACACGATGATTGAAGGTGAAAAGAAAAATGTCTTTAATTTGTTAAATCATACATTTTTTCTACTTAGTGAAGAAGATTTTTAGTATTGTTAAAACAATACTAAAAACTCCGCCTTAATATTTCACTTTCTTCTCGGCACAGTAAAACAAGATGTTATAATTAACTCGTTTTACAAGAAATCAGACTTTTTATAAAAGATAACAAAGCTAGCCGATCTGATATCAATTACCGCAAACTGTTCGCATTTTAATAACATCTTTTTATTAACGCTTTATTATGAAGGCGACCGTCTGTCGAGCTGTACTGTTAATCTTAAGGCTCCGTCCACACTACGCCGGAGGAAGTTGAAAGCGCGGAAAATTTACTCTGAAAATCGCGCATCAAATATTTTCCGGCCACACTACGTCTGAGGAATTTAAAAACGAAACAGTTACCGGCCATTTTGGTTTTGCGTTTGTGGAAAATTCAGTCACAGGATTATCGTGACGCCATTGTTTTCGGAAAGGTCCGAAAACGAAAAGCCGGCGTTTTCAAATTCCTCCTTTTTGAAGAGCGTTCAGCGAAAAGCTTCGTTTTCGTGACAGATTAGTGTAGACGGTAGGCCTAGCTAACCGTAGAAATAAAGCGGCGTTTTAAAACTTTTCCAGCTTACCGTGAACGCTGCCTATAAAGCTCTCCTGATTCTCCGCTTACGTTCAATTACCGGTAAATAAACTTTCTGGTGCTGTTCGTTCTCATAATCGCTTAAACCACAGGACAGTTAGCGTCTTACTAGGAGGAGCTAGTAGTAATTGATATTACGGCTTAGAGCGGTTTTCGATTGACGGCCGAAACTAATTTAAAGAAAAAGACAACAGAACGGTTCATTCATTCAGAGTGTCGAATGGTAATGAAACAATATCTTTAGTTTTGGTTTTGGTTCTGGTTTTACTACGGTTCGAGATTGACTGAGTAGTCTAATTGGTAAGTAGTTGGTTTGATTTCGGTCTTACTATATCTACGCTCAGTGGAAAACAGCTCTGTAAGGGAATTTTGGAAATAATGATAAAAACGGTCCCGTTTTCTCCTTCCCCTCGATGCAGTTTTCCATCGAGTTAAATATCAAGGCAATTCCCAGCAATTGATAGAGTTTGCCGATTCCGGGTTCATACAGCTCTGCTGTTGAAGATATTGATGATAAATTTCGTCATAACACTGTCAAAGCAGTCTGTGACTCCACTCGGCTACCCCTTGTCGATTCTTTGCTGGAATTTAATTAGAAATGTTCTAAACGAGCAAGGGACTGGGTATGAATATTGGAAATAGATTAATTTGAAAGACTGAGCCTGTGATCTAAAAGAACATTCAAACGTTGGTACGCTTACCAAATGTCTGTATTTTTGGTGCAAATAAAAAAAAATTGCAGTAGACTTTTGAAAAGCTGTGATTAATGAGAGTGTTGTATGGTTCAGAGTGAGAGGTGTCGATTCTAAATATTCTTACCCAGTCCCTTGCTCGTTTAAAGCATGGCTAATTAACAAATATTGAATTTTATTAGCGAAGGGAACTCGTAGTTGCGACGAGTTTCAAATATTTGACTGCAAATGTCCATGAGAAAGCAAGAAACCTCGAAAGACTTAAAAGAAGCAATAAACTTCAAAAATGAGTAAAACAGAATCCTGATGGAAAATAGTACTAAGAATGCTAATAATGTGCCGTTGTGGTATTGATTCAGGTTAGTTGCATTACGAATTGACTACTAGCTGATGGCTACCATCTATGTTTAGACGTTCGCGCCTCTTGAGACATTTCACTATGCATTTAATATCAAACGAACAGCCAAAGTAGAAAAAAAAAGGAAAAAAAAAAAAAAAAACGTCTGAAAGGAAATGGAATTAAGAGCCTAGAAAGCTACTGGTTATCGTCACGGAACATAGCAATAATAACAGGCATAGCCTACTAGAAACAGCCGGGTATTCTGATATAGTCGCCCACATGAAATAAGCCATTCTGTTGGGGCTTACCTTTGGTGATTGGACGAGTCGGTGAGCGTAAAGATTTGCTTTTTAAGGTTGCACACAGCTGTTTTTCCCATGGGCTTAACAGAAACAGATCTGCGCGTAAAAGAGCCATGTTTGCGTTTCAGCAAAGAATCAAGTTTGCCCGTCAAGGAATCACCAGAACAGCTGTTCTTCCCATGCATTTGAAAAACCTAAGTTTGTATTTCCAAGAATCAAGTATGCGTCTAAAGTTTACGCTTCTAACAATCAAATTTCCGTTTTACTGAATGCAGTTTGTGTTTCAAAAAATCAAATTTGCGTTTGCGAGAGTCAAGCTTTATTGTAAGAAATGAAGTTTTTAAAATAATCAGGTCTTTGTAACATCATTTATCGCTTTTATCATCGTACACCACACTTGGAGCTAGATTTTCCTAAAGTATTGGCTTGATGCCTGTTCAATCATCTCGAACAAGCTGATTGGAGGTACGAGAATTTTATTTTGTTACGCTGTGATCCCTATCTTTTCTTTTTTCTTACTTTCTGTAGCTTTTTTGTTAGCCTCGGCTGTATTTGAGCGCTTAATTTCGGAACCAGAGGAAGTCTAGCTACAAGAGGCTCTGCGAATTAAGTCATTCTTTCTCTGCATTTTCTTATGTAGAGCCATTTGAGCGACAGTGCAACTTGATATCAGTACATTGTAAGTCTGAAGCAAATTTATCTTTAAAACCAGTCTCTTGTGAAAGAAAAGAAAAAAATGGCCAGTTCTTTCTTCTGCCTAGGTTGTTGTCAATTGCCAATTCTTATCATTGTCTGTGACCACTTTTTACAAGAAAACTAAGTACAGTAGTTAGTAGTTTCTCCAATAACACTTTTAAGCAAGATCAAAAAGAAGATATGGCAAACTGGAGTAGTTAGGTAGGATAGCATTTCGTGTGGTAAAAGCAATTCACTCATTTCTGTCTAACATCTTGATACCTTTTCCGTATAGCAACTTTAAGGAAGATAAAAGGGCAAGTTACGAACTGTAGCACTTAGCTAGGATAACACTTCCTGTGGTAAAAGCAGTTCACTCAATTCTGCGTTTCTTCTTTTAGTTGATTTAGGCATTTCAATTGCTCCATATTAGAAACAATGGCGCAAAAGCGAACTGAAGCTGTTCTCTAACTAATCTTTCTTTTTTTTTGACATTTTTCGTGCTTTTGATAAACATCGAGTGTCCTGATATCAGTTTACTCGACCAAGAAAAAACTGGCATCAAAATGGCTACGGATGAAATAAAATCCACCACCGCGTGAACCAGAAAAGAAATGGCACTTGTTTCATGCAGTTCTTGTAATCATATGATTGCGTGAATTGAATTTAATGTAAGCCCGTTTAACTTCCTCGTTTGTTAAGGTTTTCCCTAAAATAAATTATTTAAATATTCCATTAAGGAAGAGATTATTGGAGAACAGATAAGACCTACGTCAAACCATTTATTTCCTAAGTATATTTTCGCTGATTTACTGAAGAGCTTACGCTTATCATTATGACTGATGAGCGACTTTGGTGACATGTCAGTAAATACTGACATGAAATTCGAAGAGTCGAACTAACATGGAGAATCATGTAGTATGGAGGGCTGGTTTAAATATCGATGTTTCTAAGCAAAAGTTGAAGGGTTTAAATAGCAGGAAAATATCTAAACGCATGATATTCAAAAATCTTGCTGTGTGCTCGACGAGAAACAACATTTCCTTGAAAACTAAATGCAATTTGTGGTAGACAAAATTAGCATAAACAAATATGACGCCTCCGCCGAAATGATTGTAAGAATGGCTGTGAGTTGCTAACATCACCACTCTTGTTAGCGCCACTTCCATATCAATTTGTCTTCGTTGAAAAGGAGAATTAAGGTACGTTTTTCACTTTTCATTCACACTCAGTAATAAATATAGTCTTCAAGGTAAATAACATCGAGAGAGCCATTTTCTCATATAGTGGACCACGAGTCACCGTGATCTTTGTATCGGTGGCTCAATAGTTTTGTTTTATTATAGTCCTGTACCACACCTTTAAAGCCCCAAATAAAAGAATCACGGCAAAGGTTAAGAATACAAACTAATACTCTAAAAATTTGTAGGATTAAGTGCAACTTTAGACAGTTTCTAAGGCAGTTCTCGTGGCACAAAAATATACCCGAGAGGCTGTACTGGAGTGGACAATTCCTGAACAAAAGAAATCCACAAAAAATCGTAACACAACAAAAATGGAAATATCTAGAGAGACAAATGGGTAATGTGGTAAACCAAATAATTTAAAAGCTTTTAAACACGAGGCTAACAAAGCTCCTAAATGTTATTGTTGCTAGAGCAGAAAAGTTAACGTCATTTATTTCTAAATTTCTAACAGCGTTATAAAATAATGCAACAACTTCCATATACTCCCCTGTTTTCAACAACACTGCAAGCTATCACAGGTCTTGAGCGCTCGCATTTCACAATTGCAGGCTATAAAAAGGGACAGATATGAATATTAAATTAAAGGAAGGAAGCCGAAAACAGAAAAAAAATATTTATCTTAACGCTCTATTGCACTTTTTCATGGTGAAAACAGCAGTGTGTGGCAACCACTTTATCTTAATCAGAGTGTTAGTTTAGGTGTCTGCGATCAAATTAAAATGGTCTGTCAAGGTTTTTGATGAGTCCTAATGTTTATTTTCCTCGCTTCCCTTTAGTGGATTTAGCTTAAGGCTAAATAATAAAGAAAGAAAGAAGAAAAACAAAAACAAAAAAACAAAACAAAAACAAAAACAAAACCAAAGAAAACACATACAAAAAACTTACTCTTTCTTCCTTAGTCGATGAGCAGGTACCTTAAATGTATTTAGTTTGCGTTCGTCGAAAAGATTTTGTCGTTAATTGATGTGTTATCAATCATGCATTAAATTACCGAATTAGTGTATGTATTGCATGTGCACCAACCTGAGTATTTTAATTTCACTCAATTCTTATTCTTACTATTGCTATTTTTTTTTCCCTAACCATTACACCACATCATACATACAGCAGCCGAATTGCATTAATCTTGAAAGGAAGGTCAATTTACTGCTGGGAACAGCTTGACGAAAGGCTGAATCACAGGGAAGGTGGAGTGGGGGTGGTGGAAGGGACACAGCTTTACTTTTAATTCTGATCTATTCAGTGAACGCCCAGTTAGTAATGTAAAGTTAGTAATTGTTAGTAATGAAAATTAGGTCGTCTAGTTTTACTATCTTTACATTAAAAAGTCTGACTTCCTGCTTGAGCAACCCTTATAACATCCTGTCTTTTTCCGTGCCGAAAAGCCTTATCGAATTATTTTGCCGAATATTCTTAAACATTGTAGAATCTCCTTCAATACGACATTTTTTTTTTACCTTTCGTCCATCGTGTCCCTGCAGAAATATAACATAGCTCTCGTCTTTATATATCTTTGCCATTTTTGTTCAGTTGTGCCAAAAATACGTATATTTATTACGCCTCTGTTGGTCAAAAATACGCTCGTGCGTTAAGACTGGCAAGAAAGTCACTTATATACAATGTCGCTGTTTAAAATACCATTTGGAATTAAGCACATTAAGTTCTTAAATCGCAGTTCAAAGCCATTACCCCGCCACAGCTACATTCCTTTGCGATTACGTGTTCCGCATTGTGTGGATCTTTACACAAATTTATGTCACACGGGCATTGCCGTGATCAATTACTGCCGGCTTGTCCGGCAACCTCAAATACACCAAACAAGGAGAAATACAAATCAGACTACACCCGACATTGGGATTTCCTCCACGAGATAAATATTTGCGCGGTGAACATTGAAAACACTCTGGCTTCATACCTGCAATGGTAAAGTCCGAAACCGTTTTTTTTCTTTTGTTATAAACTGTTAATATTCATTGTCACTATTGCTTCGGAATAATTTTAACGCATTCGGAAGGGAAACAGTTCACTTTTAGTTGATAAATTCATCATTACCTTTAACCAATAAGCGTTTTGCTTTAATCTAGTTGCACCCAATTGAGTATACATCAGGAATTAAACAGAATTTAATTAAAACACATTACTTCTGCCTTTTAAAAATTTGTGCCTTAGATTAAGAACTTATCACTGCCTTTATTTTACTCTACCAAAATGGACTCACCAACACGCAAATCAGTAGACTGGTATAATTCTTAGGAAGTGGCGTGCCAAATATTTTCAATACATTTTTCCTTTTACGATTTTATGTCATCAGACGCGAGTATTTACTAGCATTACACTCTTTCTTTTTTGTATAAGAACATATTTTATAAGAATATCTAAGCTAAAATTCGCGAAATTTTAAGAATATCTTAGGAATAAACCCCAGGCTGGGATTTTGGAAAGACTATAAATTTGTGTGTTGAAAATTTGTAAATACAGTACAATTATATGCTTTCAACTAAACCGTATAAAATTCTTCCTTTCTCTAAACATCAAAACTAGCTAAAAAGCGACAAAAACAACACCAGCCGTATGTTCGATACTAACAACATTTTGGTAAGAAGTTATGTGCGTTATATCGGGCTTAAATACTTGCAGGCCGGCTCCAAAATTACTTTAACACCATCGTGACACCAAATATATTCAAAAACAGAAGTGTCATACGCTATGATCTAAGAATATTCACAAGAATATTTTCAGCCTACAATCGGCGGAAAAATAAGAATATATTTAGCTTCGGCCGAAAAAAGACAATGTTCTTATATAGAAAAGAGTGTATGGCAAAAAAAAAAAAAAAAAAAAACCACCGTCAGCAGACCGCGAAGTAAAAAGCAAATAATGCATTTAGGCTTTATTTTCAAAACCTGCGAACAGACTCAGAGACGCGCTCTAAAACAAGAGCACTTACCTTACCGTGAGGTCGGGCTTAAGGCAAGCATAAGCAAGCGACTTTGTGACTCCTCTGCTCTTGTCGAAATTCTCCCGCGGCCAGGAGCACTAGCTACGCCGGCCTGTGCAAGGATAAAAGGATTTTTTTTCTTTATCTTTTCCTTCCCATTACTGTGTGAAAACAGGACAGTCCATTAACACAGTTTACTTACGTCAACATTTTGTCTCTTTGGACTTACAAATTGCCCTTACTTGTGCCTCTTAATGAAACCAGGTTTGAAGCGAAGAAAATTCTTTAATTATTGATAAGATAAATTAATAATGGAAGCAAAGCCCGCAGTGGCAGAAAATAACTCAACAACTAAATCACTTTAAACTCCTGGATCAGCCCATCGGCCAAATGTTTAAACGTTGTTTTATACATAAACATTTAATGAAATATTCCGCATTAAAAAGAAAACTGGTTTAGTTTACAGTTTGCGATGATGAAAGCGTGCCGTTGGTTGTAGGCCTATTTATGAATAGGGAAATGTCAGTTTTTCAGCAGCCTATCCCGGCCATTACCAATTGTTTTATCATATCGCATTAAATGTTTTTGGTAAAGACTTACATGCTTCGAGCATCAATAATGTAAATTCACATTATTTTGAATTTGCAGCCGGTTATCGATGATAGGTATTGCTATAAACGTGTAACAAAGTTAAGAAATAAAGCCTTTTTTTTTTTTTGCAATGACTGCATATTTGCCTATACTTATCGGTTAGGTGATTTTTTTGTCACCATTTAAAGACTTTAAAAGAGTGTGAACCTGTGGAAGATTTGAAGGTTTCTATATGAGTAGAATTTGCATAAATTTACTAATCTTATCCTTGTAAGCTGATCTGCATTGACATTGAATATCGAAGGATAAACGCCTTAAGCAAACGTTCGAAGAGTCTCTTTATTCCATTTGATGCAGATTCGCTCGATACCTTGGAACTCTTCACAGTTTCCTTCTTCGTTGCAAAGTGAATTGCCAAAGCTAAGGAACAGACCAGAAATTTTTTGAGGGGGAAGGGGGGCTGGGGGATCGAGGTTAGGCAATTTTCTGGAGCATAAAATTTGTTTTTCACCTTTTGGTTTTGCGTGAGTTTTTTTGGTGGCAATAGCTTGTGCACAATTTTCAAGGTCAAACAAAGGACCTGGGGAGCAAAAAGCACTTGCTGGATTTCTTCCCCATGGCTCCCCTTAACAGTTTTTGCTGTGCAGGATTTTTTTTTTTTTAAATTGCCCACCCCAAATCCAATCCTTAGAATCAAGAACTTCATTATCAGCCGCATGAGTGAGCCTCTTACTTGCCTTAAGCATTTAGATTGACAACACCCGCTAACACACTCCCTTTTTCTGTCAGCTTGAAATTACTACGATAAATGTTATTTTTTCTTGGAAAATAATATATTAATCCAATATAATATAAATAATATATTAAGCTATCGAGGTTTGGAAGAAACAATTGGAAAAAAAAAGAGAGAAAGAGAGAGAGAGAGAGAGAGAGAGAGAGAGAGAGAGAGAGAGAGAGAGAGAGAGTGAGAGAGAGAGAGAGAGAGAGAGAGAGAGAGAGAGAGAGAGAGAGAGAGAGAGAGAGAGAGAGAGAGAGAGAGAGAGAGAGAGAGAGAGAGAGTTGAACAAACTTGAGATGGTTTAGAACGTCTTTCATTTAAGATAACTCACAAAAGCTCAGTAATTAAGAAATGGTAAGCGTGCAGCGTGCAACTATCGCGTTATGGATGCACGCAGGAGGTTGCTAAGCATGAAAGAAGCGTAAGAGTCGCACTAGGCGATAGTGACTCCAGCTTCTTGAGCGCTCAGCAATCCTCCCAAGTGCATCCATAACTCGATAGTTACACACTGCACGCTTACCATTTCTTTTATAACATTGAGGCTTTTGAGATAATATATATTTAATCTCGTCTGGCTTACATGAAGTCAAAGGCGCGATAAACCGTGCGAAAATGTTCATTCAAAAATAGAAAAAAGCGACACATCAAAATTTTTCTTGGATCGCGGCGAGTAAATAGTTTCTCGGGCAAACAAACAATTTCCAACAAGAGTCCTTCCACATCATTTCCTGTACACCATATACCACATAGCTAGAGTCAATAAATTAAATTGAACCATACACAACATGTGCTGAAATATATTCAGTTTGGATCACAGTAAACTGTATTTAATTTTCCTTACACTATATTAATATTAATAACGTCATCTTTTATTGGTAGGTGCATTCTCATTGTCAACCTGGTTGTTTCAAGATTACACCATATTGATCTTAAAGTCTAAGGAGAAAGAGGCAGAAAATACTGTTCAAGGTAAATGTTAATTGTCGTCATTAGATAAGGATTCAATCTCAAGCCTATATCAATATTTTAAAACTATTATTAAAACTTTCTCTGGTTATCAATTTAGGTTGAAGTGACTTTTCGGCTGCCTTAACAAATGATCAAAAAGATGCAAATGAATGAATATATACAGCAAAAAGTGCGAAATAACACAAAATAAAAATGCATAATTAAAGTGGTGACAGCAAAAAGGAATTTGGATACCGGTAATAGAAAGAGACTAAATAAATTTAAAAGAATTGCATAATTGTCTAAGCAGTGGTCGAGAATAATATTGTCTGCTTCATTCGTCATGGCAGTGTACCATGACTTGAGAGTTTTTTGGAGGCATTTGCTTGTTTCTCCTTTAATTTATAACTCCAAGTAATGTCATTGCAGGAAATCTCGTAGACAAAGTTTGTTCCAAACACGAAAAAAAGAACATTTTATCAGAAATGTCAAGCATTGCAACATTTCTCCTTTTAAATGTTTTCAAACCATGCATGGTTGAACATCATCAAATCAGCTTTGATAAATAAATGCTAATTAAGTAATTGACAAAGGTGATTATTGTGTGCAAAATAACTCTCGAGTCATGGTACAGTGCCATGACTAATGAAGCAGACAATAATTCTAGACCACCACCAAGACGGTCTGCTATTCTTTTAAATTAGTATCTTTTAATTATCCAAATTCCCATTTGTTGTGGCCACTTTAAATATGCAATTTTATTCTGTATTATCTCACACTTTTCGTTGTATGTTCAATGATTGGCATCTTTTTGGTCATCCGTTTAAGGATGTAGGCTGGCAGCCAAAAGCTCGTTTTAAGCTAAATTTTCAACTAGAGAGTGTTTTAATAGCTTTAATATGTTTTACTCTGGTTGCTCGACTGTTTTTTTTAATTTTTTAATTTTTTATATCAATATTGTTTTCCTACAATACCGTCAGTATGTTATAAATTTTAAAATACAACAAGGATTGGATTGACCCGATTAGGTATTTGGCCAGGCAAATCTTTTGTCTTGTAAAGCTTTGTTTATGGATTACCCATTTCCTCTAATCTGGAGAAAAATAGAGCATGCAATTTCCATGTCTTTTTACAAAATAGTTATCGTTTAACTATCGGCAATGTTGAGGAATGGCGTACTGAAAATCTTGTAAAAGACGATAAACAGATGAGGTCAAATTAAAACACATTACACACGCAGCATAGTCTTGAACCTGTTTTTTTGAATTTGAATTGTTGATTTCGAAGTTGATAATTTCAGACGTTGTGATATTAGAATAGTCTTATCTTTATTTAGCCTGGATATATCTGAGATATTGTTCATACGTGCAGGTTACGTTAAACCTCTTGGAATCTTAATTGTGGCTTAGCCCCTCGCCACATTCGCCATATTTCTTTAGGACGTATTTAAACCATTCAGCCTGTTCAGGGCCAATCAGCAAGGGCGTTAGTTCAGCCTTGCCCAGGGTATTCTCTCATCTGCCATTTTGAAAAGTGGAGAAGGTCCTGAGGACGAGGTTGACGAAGTCACAGTTCTATACATTCAAGTCTTGAAGTTCACTCTTAGGGCTCGGGGGGGGGGGGAGGGGGGGGAGGGGGGGAGGGGGGGGAGAGGAAAGCGGAATTGTAATTTTTCATATTATGTGATTTTCCAAAGCTCCCGATTCTTAGAACTAAAATCATTTCCCTCCACTCAGTCAGACACAAATTCTACATGTACCCTGATTTCTTTAACTAGCTGGTTTTTTCGAACCAATTCTTGTTTCTCTTGGAAGTTTGAAAAATAGGGATTCCACTGTATGAACAGGATGACAGTAAATATCATTGCCGTTCTCTGCACATTGAATTTTTGTCATTATTCAACTATTGGTTTGTTTTTTTGAGACTTAAGAAAACTCGTAGCACATTTTATTCATTTTGACAACCATTTGAGGAAGTCGTTATGAGTGGTTTTTTGCCTGTTTGTATCTTTTGCTAGAATCTATAAATTCGATATGTATAAATTCGATATTTATCAATAAAATTGATAACGCTAAGTGAAAAATCGATAATTATCGATTAGTCACAACGAATCCTGTAATCGATTTTTTAACGATTTTTGATATCATTGACTAAGTTTTATCAGTTATTATTGAATGTTATCGATTATCAATTTTATCGATGGACTACCCAGGGAAAGTCTGGAAAGTTATGGCTTTGCAAAGTTATGCATTTTCAGAGATGATTTGTGCTCCCCCAAGATGGTCAGGCAGCTAGACTGTGGAATACAGGGCCAACCCTTTGCATGTTACTGAATTTGAATGATTCCTTTTGTTTTGTTGGTGAAAGTAAACACAGCACAGAGTTTTTCAACCACTCTGAAAACAGCGAAGTCAAGAAAGCAGCAATTAAACCACAGGATTTTTTTCCCTTGCTTGGTTATCAAATTCTTCAATTAAACTGTGAAGAAAAACTGCTTTTCACAGGGAAAAAGTTTGCACGCACTTGGAGAGAGACTGAGTAAAATGAGATTTTACTGTCATGCCAGTAGGAGCGTGATGTACGTTCTCAATGAGCCGTTCATGGCGGCATCGCTTTCAAAAGAAGTACTGAGCAGTTGTATTCCAAAGGTCAGCAAACTGTAAGCTTTATTGTAGCTAAACCTAAAACATGGTGGGCTTTGTTACCTTCAGAGCATTATGACGAGCCATAGCATTGGTGCAAGGCATTAAAGCACTATTCATGTTGAAGATGTTACACGTGCTTGGATTAAGCTGTTCAGTAGTACAGCCTTTTCTACTGGCTTACCAGCAGACGAACGTCTACATATAAAAGCTCAAACAACCGTGTTCAGAGTCCATTTTGAGTTCGTTCATTAGCAACATAGCTATTACTTATTGTAAACCTATCCTTAAATTTCTGTAAACCTTCCATGGCTTTCCCTCGCCACTCTTCGAGCACTGCTCGGATCGTTACCAGAAGGGAGGACCTATAGAAGCTCTCCAGCAAAGTCCTCAATTTTCGCCGCCGCTGCCACTCCAACAGCCACGCCGTCCCATACTGTCCTCAGCAACCATCCAGTGGTCAATCTTGGTATTCCTCGTCTGCAAATGAAACGTTTGAAACCTCTACTGAAAGTTTCTTCACTCAGGTCCGGTACAACGTCAAGGTGGACAGCTCTACTACTTCCACAAGTGTATAGGGCACTGTAGACCTTCTCCATCCAGTGGTCAAGCCCAGAACGCGGGCGTCCCGACACCTAGTGAGTGAGGCAAGAAGTACAGTGGACCAGCAAAGGCGTCATCAGAAGCCATTAGTATCCCCACCTATTGACATTTGCTCCTTAGATTTAGAATTGACTGATCATCCAGATCATCCAGATCGTAATTTTGTCTTTAACTTGAAGTATGCGTAAAGAAGGCGTTCGTATTGGTTATTGCGGGCTGTGTTCGACCCGGAATCAAACAAACATATTTTTTTTCTGGTTAGCATGATTTGCACGAATTGAAAGCTTATCTCAATTTGTTCAGTAATTTCCCAAAATTTGCGAGCACCCGTGGCTAGTACGTACCAATAATTATTATTCATTTCACGAGTACTAAGATGGAAGGAAGTGCGGGCTCATTTTCCGTGTGACGTTGTGTGTAGTTTATTTGTGTAGATTTTAGTAACATTTTATATTATTTTAACTCAAATTTTACAGACATAATATGGAGATTTTATGTTTTCGATTTTACAGAGATTTTTTCTCCTGCCCTTTTTACAGAGATAAGTGGACATTTTACAAAGATTTCTTTAAATGTCGTAAAATCTCTGTAAATTTTACAAAACATTTACGAGAAAAATAGCAACATTTCTGTGGTGGTTCGGGCGCAAGTAGACCAAAAGAGCTTATACAATAACAACAACAAGATTTATTTCTGCTCCCATTTCTCCGACCACATGCTTCGGTTTTTTACCGCATCCCATAATAGACCAGTGATCATGTGACTGACACGTCACAACAGAAACACTACATCTCCCCCTAAGTTATTACAAATGTCAGCACTAGAGAAAAACTAAATGAACAGTATTACAAATCTAATTAATAGTCCTTAAAACAGTCTCTCTCTTTATGTCTCTTGCACATTCTAAAACTAAGTGCATACGTAGTCTTTTAAATAGGCGGGTGGTTGTCTAGAGCGCGCAGGTCGCAAAACAACTGAATCGCCCGGCAAAGGGTTGGGTGGAGTCTCTTGCACCTCTGCTGGCTGGCTCGCAATTGTCATTGGATGCGTTTGTTCCACCTGGTCTGGCTCTTGGGGTAGTTGTGCTGGCTGTACCTGGTCTTCCTTTTCAGTGGTTTCAGGTGCAACAAATTTCTTCATGTGGGCTATGTTTCGCATTTTATTGGTCCCATTGGTATCTTCCAGTATGACGGCATTTCCATCTTTGTGAACGACCTTGTATGGCTCAGGTTCATAATTGGGTGAGAGTTTGTTCTCTCGAACCTGTTTCAGTAGGACTTGATCACCCTCTTCAATGTCGCTGAATTTGGCAGCGCGTGTTCTGTCTGCATACTCCTTCTGTCTAAGTTTAGCATGAGCATCCCTCTCTTTTAAGAGCAGCTGCCACTGTGCTTCAGTGGCTCGATCCTTGGGGATTTGGACTTTTGGAAGTTTGTCACGTAGCTTCCTCCCCATCAGTAGTTCTGCTGGTGATATCCCAGTAACAGTATGAGGGGTAACTCTGTACTGGAATAGAAAGTCTGCGAGTGCTTTTCGCCAATCTTTACCCTCTAGGCGCGCGATTCTCACGATTTTCAGTAAGGTCTCATTGCAACGCTCCACCTCTCCATTGCTTTGGGGCCAAGAGGGCACGCCCTTTTTGTGTTCAATTGCTAAATACTCTAGGAATCCCTCGAATTCCTTGGATGCAAATGGAGGTCCGTTATCACTACGGACAGTCTCTGGTAGACCATGTGTTCTAAAAATAGCCTCCATGGACTTGATTACATTTTGTGCATCTGTTTTCTTGAGAAGGACAGCTTCGATCCAGCGAGAATAGTAGTCTACAACTACCAGGAGGTGATCTCCACTTGTAATCTCGAGAAGGTCAACTGAGATTTCTTGCCACGGGGAGTCTGGTAGTCTGGTTGATCTCACCGGCTCTGGTTTGGATCGGGGTCCGACAAGCTGGCAGGGGTGACATGTTCGTATTGCTTGCTCTACTTGCTAGTCCATTCGTGGCCACCATACTTTCTCTCGCAACCTGGCTTTAGTTCGGACCATACCTTGGTGTCCTTCGTGAGCCAACATTATGGTGCGCTTTTGAAGGCTCTGTGGAATGAGGATGCGGCTTCCTCTCATCACCACCTGTCCTATCACCCACAGTTCATCTTTAACTGCTTTGTAAATTGTGCCTTGTAACTGGCTCCAATCATCTGTCATTACAGCCTGCCGTAACATCTTTAACGTTGGGTCTTTTTCAGAAGCGATTTCAACTTCCTTTGGCACCAACGCAGCTGGTACAGCCTCACTTACTACGCTGTACGCAAACTCTTCTGCAGCTTGAGTTTCGTGATCATGGGTAGTACCCACCGGTAGGCGGCTCAGGACGTCTGCAGCATTGTCTTTGCCCCGTATATGTGTCAACTTGTATTGGAACTGCTGTAAGTAGAGAAGCCATCTTTCTATTCGTGCTGATGGGGGCTTTGACTTTGCTCCGAGTACGATGAGAAGAGGCTTGTGATCAGTGCAGACTTCAAAGCTAATGCCATAGAGGTACAAGTAGAACTTTTCACAAGCCCACCTTACAGCCAGAGCTTCTCTTTCAAATTGGGAGTACCTCATTTCAATCTTACTCAGCTTTCTGCTGGCATAATATATTGGCCTGTAGCTTCCATCTTTTTGCTTCTGTTCCAGAATCGCCCCAACTCCCACTGGTGATGCATCGGTTGTCAGACGAGTTTCTGCGCCCTGTCTGAAATATGCCATCACTGGTGCACGAGTCAGCCGGTCTTTTATCTCTTGGAATGACTTTGCTTCCTTTACTCCCCACTTCCACTTGATGTCTTTTGCGGTGAGGTCCCACAATGGACTCGATATTGATGCAAAGTTGGGGATGAACTTTGAACAGAACTGCACGGAGCCAAGAAAACTTCTTACTTCTGATGGGTTTTGGGGTGCTGGTGCCTCAACAATAGCTTTCACACGTTGACTAGACACTTTCAGCCCTTCCCCAGAGAGTACATCACCCATGTAGATCATGCTGCCAACACCAATTTCACATTTATCATAGTTAAGCGTAAGCCCACTTTCTTCAAGCTTGCGCATGACCCTCTCTAAGTTTTCGTCATGCTCTTCATCATTTGTGCCAACAACTCGTAGGTCATCGTGCAGGTTGTATGCCCCTGGGCAGTCTTGGATGATCTGCCAAACAATTTGCTGGAATTTTTCCGTGGCCATGTTTACACCAAAAAGCAGGCGCTTGTATCTGTAAAGGCCATTAGGCGCAGCAAAGGTTGTAATGTCCCTTGAGTCTGGGTGTAACTCAATTTGGTGAAAAGCCATATTTAAATCTAATTTAGAGAAAACTTTGGCGTTCGAGACTTCTTGGAGTGTTTCCTCTACGCTGGGGACTGGGTGTTTCTCCCGCACAATGGCTTGGTTCGCTTGTCTCATGTCTAGACAGATTCTAATGTCACCGTTAGGCTTCTCGACCACTACTAAGGGGTTGACCCAGCTGGTAGGTCCCTCTACTTTTTCGATAACATCAAGCTTCAGTAACTCTTCCAATTTCTCCGTGATTTTTTCTCGTCTACTAAAAGGAATTCTGCGTGGGGGTTGAGCAACTGGTTGTACTCTTTCATCAATGTGTAACTTGAGCTGGTACCCTTTGAGCTTCCCCAGGCCCTGGAAAACTTTGGGAAACTTTGCCCTTAGGGAGGCCTTTCTATCTGCTTGTTTTGGATTGTTACTAGCACCATCAGATTCAAAATCACAGCTGTTAACAGGGATACCAACCCTTAAAACACCAAGCAACTCAGATGCATCGCGGCCTAATAGCGTCGCAGCTTTGCCAAGCATAACATAAAACTCAACATTCAGGGACTTTTGGGTTTGTGGCACACGTACATCAAGATTACATTTTCCTTTGATTTGGAGTGGCTCTTCAGATGCATAAGCAAAAACTCTTTTGTTGCACTCCAACAATTTAACATTACCCCCCGTTACAAGGTTAAATACTTCTTCGGACATTAAATTACAACTAGCACCAGAGTCTATAATAACGTTGATAGTCTTATCTGCAATCTCCAGCTTCAGAGTGTTCCCGTCATCTGTCTCCCCAGTGTAGAACACGTAGAAATCATCCTTCCTCGCGGAGTTTCCAGTAGTCACGTCTTCGGTTACTTGGCGTACATCACGTTGGCCTTGTGAACTTCCTCCTCTTCGTCCACGGCTTTGCTTTCTTCCAGAGTTTCCACGGTATTCGTTTCCACGACCACGACTCGAACTGTGACTAGAATCTCGCCCTTTACCCTGTTTGGAGTGACAGCACACTTCGAAATGACCCACGTTGCCACATTTCCCGCATTTGTGGTCACGCGAACGAAGACATTCCTTCGCGAAGTGTCCCGCTTTATCGCACCGCCAACATTTTCCCCCTTGTTTGGCGTCTGGAGATATGTTATTCACTCGGCCATCACAGATAAGAACGAGGGTTTCTTTGTCATGGTATTGACTAACGATTTCCAATAGTTTTCTCAATGTTAATGTTTCTTCGCGATACAACTTGGCCTTGAGGTTTTTGTCTTGAATGAAAGAAATCGCACGATCTCTCACCTGGTTGTCCCTTTCACCTTCGTATTCACAATGTTCGGCTAATTTCTGCAGGCGTGTGATGAAATTGTTAATGGTTTCTCCAGCGGTTGGTTGAGCTGCGAGAAACGCCTGTCTTGCCATCGGCGCGTTTTTTTTCGGTTTGAAATGTTCGGATAGGCTGTCCATAGCTTTCTTGTAATCCTTCGCTTCGCCTCGTTTGTCGGCAGGAATTGAGTTGTTAAAAACGTCTCTGACTTGGGGTCCGGCGAGGTGAAGTAGAAGCGCCTTCTTCTGTGTTGGGTCGCTGATTCCCGAGGCAGTCACGTACAATTCGAATTCGTCTTTCCAAGTTAGCCATCGTTGTGCGAGTGTAGCTGGCTCGCCCACAGCGTTGAATGTTTGTAAACCTGGCAGTCCGCTCAAGGATACGGCCATCTGTGCGAGTTTTCCACTGTTTAAACTCGTTATCCACTTTTTATCCGGTTTTCCTCGTCGCCAAATGTGGTGGTTCGGGCGCAAGTAGACCAAAAGAGCTTATACAATAACAACAACAAGATTTATTTCTGCTCCCATTTCTCCGACCACATGCTTCGGTTTTTACCGCATCCCATAATAGACCAGTGATCATGTGACTGACACGTCACAACAGAAACACTACAATTTCGTGGATATTTTATACGATTTGAAAGCGAAACATTTACTAAAATTTAGACTTTACAAAATCTCTGTAAGTGTGCAAATTTACAGACATTGTAATTTACAAAGGAAATGTTGACATTTTATAGAGATTTAACGAACTTTCTTGAAGTTTGTAAATGGTTCAAATTTTCCAGTGGGGAATTGTATTCAGTGAGTTGTAGGCTCAGACTCCAAATGTACGAACTATTTAATGAACCAGCCACGTAATCCGGAACATACAATGAACGGCGAATCACAATGGCTAAAAATGGTGAAGAAGGTAGACTCAAAACTCCAAAAACAGCGGCAAGGCTGGCCTAAAATCTTAAACACAGCACGAAAATACAACAAAGATGAAAATCTGGAAAACTACAACAGCGAAGTTCAAATGTACGCGCGAGCACATTCTGGGCAACGATTGGCTAATTAAAATCACCTGAAATTACGCGCGTGGACAAAAACTCGTGCTATGGCGAGAGGGGTGAGTTCAGAGTTCGTAAAGTTCAAAACACAAAGACTTAACACGAAATCCGATAGGAAGTCGAGCAATTTCGGTTTTTAGTGCACAAAATCCCTGTGCCAGAATAATTTTAAGTGCATTACTGCCATATTTGCATTTCTTCAAGCTAAAGATATAAATAGTGTCCTGAAATAAAACCGAAAACATTGCTTATTTACACAGCATTGTGCAATGAACCTCTTGAAATCTCCTTAAAAAAACATAATCTGCAATGATTAAAAGGCTACACAAATTTTTGCCGTTATCAACCTTTGGCAGAATTTTTATAATCTGCGGAAATCATCGGAAGGCTTTGAATGAGCTTAGCTCCTCTTTCGTAAAAACTGCGGAAATTTCCGTGAAGACTATAATCCATAACAATCGCTCTCCTTTCCAGCGTTTGCGCATGCGTCATTAAAAATTGATTAATTGATTAATCAGGCGAACGTTAATCACAACTGTTGCAAATTCAAAGAATAACAAACTGCAGCCGTCTAGCAATATTAGCAATTACGTCAAAGAAAAGCCATTTAAGACGTTTGTCAGCGACCGATACTTTGCCAAATTTCCAGAACTCTAACAAACCGCAGCTCTGTAGCTACATTTGTATTTTCCATCAGAGATATACCATTTAATTAAAATTTGTATTAGAGGTTAGGAGAAGGGAATAAGAAAATATTCTTTTAAGAGGAAAACCAATTTGTTTATTAGAAAACTGGCTCTGTGGCATCTTATAATTATTAGACGCCTTGTAAGTAGCTATTGCTAACATGCTGCGGGGCTGATATTCGAGACTTAGTAAAAGTTGTCACACAACCGTACGAGCAGCCCAGTCACGCTTTCACTGCTTTTGCGCAAATGTTCAATATTTCGCGATTTACATAAACTGATTACAAGTTTAAAGTAGGGACAGTAGATTGAAATGCGCTTTTTAAAGCTGTCCTATCCAGGAGCAATTATTTGTTGTTCTTGAATGGCTCTTAGCTGTAGCTACAGTCCGGCGGAGAGGGGGGAGGGGATAATCCGGGAAATTTCGGATATCTGTATGCCGTGGAAGATTAAGTGGTCTCCGGCTCTTAACGCCAACACTGAAACACCAGATGATTCTCGAAGTATCACAGGGATCACTAAGCTAAATAATTTTAAGTTTAGCTCCGCTGAGTCAATTACCTGTTGGCGCGCATATTGCATTGACCGTGGACAGGTGGGAAAACAGTTCAACCGGAAAAGCCCGTTGCACATTGTAATTTAGCGTTGTCCAACACGCAATCGGTCTGGTTGTAATGCTAGTCGTATTTGATAAAATCTCAAGTTTTCTTTCGACACATGCTGGGGTGACATACTACTAGATGGGCGTGGCAGGGAGCCACGAGTCAAGTCAGTCAACTCCCAAAGCTTAACAGAAGAGTGATAGTGAACCACTGGTGGAAGGACTGCAGATTGTCCCTACGCTTTACCCTGATAGGCCTCTGTGTTATTCTAATGAACTGATGCTATTACAATGATACTATGTAGCTTTATGAAAACGCTAATGGTCAAAGGCTTCTTTTTCAGAATCATAAATAAGTAGTTCTTTGTGAAAAACTATTTTAAGGAAAGTAGGCTTCTCGCAATATCTATGTTTTCCGATGTTTTAAAATGATTAGTTTGTTAACGCACTGTTGCGCTGCCTCTGCACGCAGTGTCGGAAACAAAGTACATTAGACCATCTGTTTTTAAGTTGATAAAGGTAAATTAATCGCTTCGGCGAATTTGGAAAGGGTGACGATTCCAACCTCGTTCCCAGAGAGGTTGAGACGATTCGGCCGTTAGTTTTTCCTCTAAAAGGTCTTCCTCCTCTACTCCCTCTCCCTCTCTACAAAAATTTAACGATCCCCCCCCCCCCCCCCCCCCCCCCGCCGCAAGAGATGTTGCTAAATATCGAAGAAACCAAACACCGACAGTTCCTAAGAATACTTCCGGCAAGTGCAGTTGTTAGTGAAATACTTCAGAAGCGCCGAGGATGGAGCTTTTCCGCGCACGAGTGAGAGAGGTATATCTAGTTCCATGTCTTCGCAACCGCACCGTAGCAAAGGCAGTTTCAGGTTCTTTAGACAAATGCGGAATTTTGCTATAAGATACGATTTCTGCTGGTCACTGACTGTCCTGAAAGCCTAACCCTCTTTTAAAGCAACAATGCCTTCTTGGTGACCTATTGTGGCTTTGAGTTAAGCGCCAACGCTTGCTCCAAGCAGGGTTTGTAGCACATTTTGGCTAAGGTCATAAGGGAATGTCTCTCCACGGACTGAGTACATTTCCCCGGAGACAAGTGCCTCCCTAAAGTAGACAGCATATGAAAGACACGAATGCAGCCGCCCTGAAGACATTAATACATCCCTGCCGTACATAGTTTCTATCCTCTATCCAGGAAAACATCGGCAGACGTTTCCTCGGTCACACCCGTTGACAATGGCACTGATGTTAAGGTTGCAGTGTTCGTACCTTTTTAGAAAATGACCTTAAGTCTCCTTCAGAGAATGATGCTTCCAGCAGAAATAAAGAAAGAGCGATGTCTGACTAAATAGCAAAAGAAACCCTTAACCATTAGCATGATCATAAAGCTACATAGTATCATTATAACAGCATCAGTTCATTAGAATAACACAGAGGCCTATCAGGGTAAAGCGTAGGGGCAATCTGCAGTCCTTCCACCAGTGGTTCACTATCACTCTTCTGTTAAGCTTTGGGAGTTGACTGACTTGACTCGCGGCTCTCTGCCACGCCCATCTAGTAGTATGTCACCCCAGTATGTGTCGAAAGAAAACTTGAGATTTTATCAAATACGATTACCGTTACAACCAGACCGATTGCGTGTTGGACAACGCTAAATTACAATGTGCAACGGGCTTTTCCGGTTGAACTGTTTTCTCACCTGTCCACGGTCGATGCAATATGCGCGCCAACAGGTAATTGACTCAGCGGAGCTAAACTTAAAATTATTTAGCTTAGTGATCCCTGTGATACTTCGAGAATCATCTGGTGTTTCAGTGTTGGCGTTAAGAGCCGGAGACCACTTAATCTTCCACGGCATACTGATATCCGAAATTTCCCGGAGTACCCCCTCCCCCCTCTCCGCCGGACTGTAGCTACAGCTAAGAGCCATTCAAGAACAACAAATAATTGCTCCTGGATAGGACAGCTTTAAAAAGCGCATTTCAATCTACTGTCCCTACTTTAGACTTGTAATCAGTTTATGTAAATCGCGAAATATTGAACATTTGCGCAAAAGCAGTGAAAGCGTGACTGGGCTGCTCGTACGGTTGTGTGACAACTTTTACTAAGTCTCGAATATCAGCCCCGCAGCATGGTTGCCGATATAGTAAAAACAGATTCATGAGGCCCATGATTCTTACAGCAGAAAGCTTGGGCTCTTTAAGGCAATGTGGAGTGGTATTGAGGGGAATCGACGGCTTTTAGGTATGTTTTCTGTAACATTTTCGGATTAAATTAGTCGTATTAATATTTTGTTTATTTGTTTCGGGTCAGACCGTTTCGCTTCTTGTTTCCACATTATATAGGCGAAATTTATTTGAAACTTGCCACTACACTTTTAAACTTACACTTTTGATGACCTCGGTTTGATTTTGTTGTTGCACCGGTGATACATTGCCGGATTAACCTCTCGACTTCTTGAACTTGAACGGAGATCGGCTGTTTACCAAATTAGAATAAGGGCGCGATTTTGATTTGCTTCAAGATATTTCAACTCGATTAATTTACAGTCCTTTAACATCCTTAATGCTAATCAGCATTCCAAGTTGGCCCATTATTGTGTCTTAACGAACTTAAAGCGTTTTGCTGAATCGAAAACAGGAAATCTCTTGCGTTTGGTATGACAACCATTCACAGTGTTGTTTACACGAAATACACGCGATGACAAACTAGACATGACGGCGGACAGGAAATCAAACAAAGTTAACGCGCAATATTCCTAAAACGTCTAAAAACAGTTTTTATGTAGTGGACATTATGTTTCTACTGATAGCAGTGAATTGACGGGATTTTAATTAATGACAGCCTTTTACTTTCGCCGTTGAAATTGATTTGTCTCTTGTTCGTGTATAATTATTGTGTTATCTGCGCCCTACACATTGACATAGATTTTCGTTTTTCTCAAAGGGAAATACTGCGAGTTCGAGCATGAAACTTGGCATGGTATATGTTTAATAATGATATTTTAAGGCTGTAAAGTAAAATAATCGGAAAGTGAGGTACCAGATGCATTTTGATGCTGTTAAACATGACCTATATTTTGCCGTTATTTTTCACACGCTTCATAGGTGTTTTTAAAATGATTCGGAAAACCACTATATCGACATCTCTGAGATTAGTTTAAAACGAGGAATAAATTAGAGTGGTTGTTCCACATTTGTGTAAAGTTTGAAGTCAATTGAAATTATTTTAAGATTTAAGCAGCGCTTCGTCCTCGCACCTTATTTCGGTCATTTTATTACACCAAAAACCGCACTTTGACCGCGCTTTCAAATTTTCGCGAATTTCTGAAAAATAAAAATTCGCTGGAACCTTTAAATATGATTTTTAGAATTAGGTCACCTAAGAGTATCTTTGGGCAAAATATGAGCGATTTGCCAAATGGGTCGTTGACCAGCGTTTCTCGATCCTAACAGTCAGCCATTCTTAAAGTGCACCTAACCCCCAATTTTTTTTTTTTTCGCTAAAACAAATCTAGACTTTATTTGAAGCATTTGGCCGAAGAAATTTTTGAATTTGGTTGAATCCTCGATTTTCTATGCCCTTTCAAAGTCGCGATTAAGTGTTTCACGACCGCGTTTTAGGGAGTCTGGGGCGGCGGTACCTGATGACGTCTACCCAGGAACCAAACACAATAGCGCCTCAGTCAACTCTCTGTATTTGCTCGAGAAAATAGAACGCAAAACTAATCGTTCCGATGTATTTTGGGACTAAAACGTCCAAGTTTTGTCTCAGAATCATTTCTTTTTCGTCACTGGAGTCAGAGTTAAGTTTCGATTCGGAAGGCTCCGAAATAAACTTCGATCGAGCACGTTCGACAACTGTGAACTCACTGCTTAGAGCTTTGAGAGCAATTTACAATATTTCAAGCGACGACGGGGAAGACGTCTTTGCGGACGAGCTGCTTGTATATTAGGAATGGAAAGCTAGATACGAAGTGGAGGAGCAGGCAAACGAAAAGCAGGAAAGAAAACTCAAGGACTGCTTTGGATGGTAATTTCGTCAACTAAACATAAGATTCCCACGTGTGTTTATAGCCCGTTTACATTTGTCCTTACCGAGAATGTATTTTGTCAACGTTCTGTTAAATCCAGTTTGTGTTTTACTTTCAGTTGAATGCTTCATGTTTATAAGAGCGACGTACGTGTTGCAGTTTTCGAGACTTGATGACCTCCAAAACATTGGCTTCGATCGATTGAAAATCGTATTGTTTGGACCTGTATTTTTGAAGCTGCGGGAAGCAAGGCGGAAGGAAACATTTCATATAATTACCGATTTCACATTGTCACACGTTTTAAGTCGTAACTCCAAATAACCAATGTAAATTGTTCTCAAAGTTTGCAGTGAAATTCGTCGGATAAGCGAAAAGGATGTGTTCCCTAAGCGGTCCGCAGATAATGTTACGCGGTCATATTTTCGACGCTATTGCACAGAATCTTTGTCGCACTGCTGATTTCCAAACCTTCGAAAAACTCTGTGAGTCTAACAATTTTGTTATCATGTAATTCTAGAGGATTAATCTTCGACTTTCATCTAAATCGAAAGAGAAATAAGTGTTGGTTAGCGGCGTACAGTTGCGATCTATTTACATATCAGTATAACGCTTCTTGATCAGGACCGGATCACACAACTTTGCCGGTTATGTTATAAATACTGCGGGATTGGAAGATATAGGTTGTAGGTAGTATTTCTACAAATTGCTGGTTAGCTTTAAGCAGAAAATTTATGAAAATAGCGTTCGAAAGTCTGCGGAACAAATTCCAGTGAGAGTTCTTCAATGGTTCTCACAGATTCAGTTCGCTTGTTTCGGTTCGACAAAATCAACCATCGTTTACGTCTTTATTGCACCATTAGCCGATCATCGTCAGTAAATTGAACAGTATATCTTTCTTTAAATCTGGAGTATTGCTGCAACAGCCGATAGCACCTCTGGAAGGCGTTTCTGCGCACTTTTCGAATGTGTATTGCACCATCCTGAAGGAAATGGGAGGAAATGAGATATCCAACCTTCCTGGGTAGACGTCACAAGAGCCGCTGGACCCATTCTCCTCAAACTCGGTCGTGAAACAAAATGGCAGTGTTTTGGAGCTATTTTCGAGATTTCGTTGTGGCACATAAAATCGAGGATTTAACGGAATTCAAAATTTTTTTCGCAGAACTATTTCAAATAATAAGTAGATTCGTTCTAGCAAAAAAAAAAATTGGGGGTTAAGTGCACTTTAAGAAATATCTTACCTGATAATTCCAACTTTCAGAAAATTTTGTAATCTAGACTGTCTGGCCAGTTCATATATTTGACAAGTTGACACTGGGCATGTTTGTAAATTTGTGTGTTTCAACATCACATTACTATGTAGTTGCATTGGTCAACTAAAAACAGCATAATTTGGTTAATTAATATACACTGTACATTATTAGGTTGAAATATTGGTGTAGATCGTTGCACACCACAGATACAGAAACTATTGGCAGCTGAATCATAACAAGTGAAAAACCATGCATGAGACATTTACATGTACATGTAACAGCCCTCCACCTCAGAACCATCACAGATATGATATGATATTTTTAAACTCTCTGAAATTTCAAATTATTCAAGATTAACATGCACGTACTTCATTAAGGGCAACCCTAAAACACTGAAACCAAAAACCGTAATCTGGAACCAGAACCCAGAATCCGGAATCCAGATATTATGAATGATGATAGGAATAATTCACTTCAGCAATGTCTAATAAATAAATATGGGGAAAAATTATTTTGCTGTTATTTATTTTCTTGGCTTTACTTTAGCCACAAGCTGTAATTGCTAAAAAAATATTGACTAGTTCTGAACAACCCTTAGCTATACATCTGGCCCGATTGTTCAAAAGCTGGATAAAGCTATCCATTGGGTAAATCACTATCCAGTCAGGGTTGGTGATTTTTCGGGTGGATGGAGTTGCTCATAGTCTGCGAGCAGGTTCTGGTATCTGTTTCTGGTGTCTGAGCGGGCTAAATAAGAGTCTAGTGTTTTTCTGCATTGGCATGTGAGCGAGTGCCTTCATGTGGCTTTGCCACTCATGCCCACGGCCCAAACAAGAGAGCCTGCTCATAGGCTAAGTTACTCATCTTTTGTTCAATCTGGCCCTGGTGAGAGCACGGTTCCTGTCTAGATCAAATGCTCTGAGAAGACTGGTGAGTAGCACAAATAACAACACGCCATTGCAGTGAGTTTCTGGCAGTCTTTTAGCATCTTTTAACAACATGTGGTCCAATCTGTTAGCAAGCGAGAAGCAGACGGAAGTAAGTGTGAAACATTTATATAAATTGTTTTAATATGATGGTCGCCAAGAATATAAACTGCTGATTTGTCACAGTATCACTGTGGAAATAGTGTTGATCTGGAATTAGTCTCATATCTGTTAGAAAAATCAAATTTTATATTTAGATGAGCCAGGTTAGCCTTTGGACTTCGAAAGTGGGGGCGTGACCGTCAATGTACAGGGGGGCTGCCACTGACGGACATCTTGTACTCTATGACATTTTCTGTCTTGTTCAGTATCTGCTAGACATAAAGGGTAAATTTATACCTCCGGTAAATTGCAGATCACTTATTAAACAAAATGGCAACAAGAAGATCTTTTAGATCTTATAACCGTGTTTTTAAAATTTAACTGTTTTGTTAATACTACAGCCTCAACGCAGTGCACATTCCAAAGCAGCCCTTCATGATTCATTGATTACTGTAAACACACCACTTGATCAACACAAACTGTGTTGTAACTTATTGCACCATCACTCTTAGCCTTTGTGAAATCTATGATGACACAATGGTCTTAATCTAGAAGTTCGCTCGGGATATGCCCATGAATGATACAAAAGGAAACGAGTGTCACGCTATTAATAAACAGCTTTCTTCCTGAAAAGTCAAAATTTAATTTGTTTGTGCTTTGAAGTAGTCACGCAAGTCACACAATCAGAGGGTTTACGCTATCCAGGGCTGTTTTTTCTCCTAGCACTAACTTAAACGTTGCAAGTTCTGGCAAGCTCTTGTTTACCTCGGCAAATATTTAATTTTTCTTCAAATCTCTTAACTCGCTCCGATGAAACAGCCAAAGAATTCGCTTCATTTGCAGAAACCCACAAGAATACTCGCAAAATTGCAAATAAATTAGTGACCATCGCTTCTGGCAAAATAAACTTGCAAAGTAAACACGATCTTATTTGTCAAGTAGCGAAAATGAAAGCTGCAACGTCAGCGCATTCCATGGCTGACGTATTATCCTTTTTTAGAGTTTTAAGCGTATTTATTATTTCCCTTCGAATCCAACGCCTCGATAAAACCAAAAGAAACCATATTTTACACACAAATATAGAAAACAATATCCGTAACATTGTCCTTGTATTAATGTTTCAACAGCTTTTGGCAAAAAAAACATCACAGGTTGCATGATTCAAAATTTGGCCGAGAGGAAGTTTGGGTTGGTCACTGACAAAACAAAAACAAAAAAAAAAAACACGGGTAGAACATGATCCGCACTCGGCCCATGGCTGCGTGGTTAATTACCAGCAAACTTATTTTAAACGTTCTCAAGGTGATTGGAATAAAATAACGACGCACTTTACTAAGATTCTCATAATCATAGCCCTCACTAGAAATAACGGTTGCACGAATTTCGACAGATGGGGAATTTTTGTTTCAAAAAAGGTTAAGTTTGAGGTCCTTTAACTTGGCCGCTTATTTTTTAGAGGCAAAAACCTAAGCAAAACAATTTTCGAGTATTTGAAGAACTTTTTTTCTTTGATTTGTAGATTCCGGTTTCCGGTTTCTGGATTCCGGTTTTTGGTTCTAGATTCCGGATTCCAGTTTCCGTGCTTTAGGGTTGCCCCATCTTTAACAGTGTGTTTGCTTTACATTCAGTTTACACATTGCTGTTATTCAGCATAGGCAGACTTATAAGTTTGCCTTCAAAAATAAATTCCAAACAACTATAGCATCTTTCATTACCTATTCTTGTGATGAAATGACTCAAAATCCAAGAACAAGAGTCAAAAGCATAAAACAAACTTACCCGGTAATGCTTACAGTTCCTCTTTCTGTCTGCATATGCCGTCCGTAAACTGGTACTGCCTGGACAATGTACTCATTATTTTTCTGATCACACCTTTTAAAACGTCACTGTTATATATTTTTTTCCTGAAAAAGCAATACCTGAAATGTTATGCCTTCGGCACTCACCAAATACCTTTACATGATGTACAATGTATACCATATCAACATTCATGATTCTTTTTACTTTCACTGTAACTTTTTTGTGTCATTTTCCCTCACTTGAAGACAGGACTTCCACATTTACATGTAGATGATAATTTGCCTCTGGAATCTCTATAAATTCACAGGGAGTGATAACAATTAAATCGTGACTAATTTTAGCAAAGGGGGCGTTCAAATGTCAGCTTTTAATGTTAAGTCTATAACTTTACAATACTCTTCATATATATAAAACCTCTCGATTATTGCACCTGTAGACAGAAGGTGTGCTGGGGGAAGAGATGTTCCAATTTTTCTGAACTTTTCCCCCTTACCTGTAGTAGGATGACTTTTATGAACTACGACTCGCAACCAACACCAACATCAGGGTATGTACATGTACATGCATACACATGTATAATTTGTTCTCTTCTGTAATCATAAAAAAAAATTAAAATTTAAAATCCTCCATAAAGCTCATACTCAATAACACTGCTATATGTAGTGCTGTTACTGGAAATTAATTTAAGTGAAACTGTTGAAACAGCTCTGTCAAAATTGTTTCTAGCAGTTAAGGCAGGGTAACAGAATATACACGTAGTACACAGCAAAGGCCAGAGATGCACGCATATTGGTTATTAGTTAGGATTTGGTGAGCTTCTGCGCTAGGTATGGTGGAAAATAATGGGCTATCAAAAATGAAGGTTCCCGAGACATTTTGACAGCACTGAGAGGAATTAATATATAAATTTACAAAAGAAGGAGAAGTTCTTGCCCTGTCCAGTTCTCTGTCATAAAAATATCATTTACATACATTTATTACATATGATTTGTATTTAAAACCGATATAATGCACATTCTGATTGGCTAATTCTAGTCCATTATTTCCATTAACATGGTATACGTCGGTAAAATCACAAAACATCACGTGCGACTAAAATAAAAAATACAAAATAAAAAGAAATGCCTAATTCATAATAATTTAAAAATACTTAACACTAGAAAGAATCTAATTCGTTGCTTGAAAATTATTGTCCCCTAATGCCCATGGATCAATTAAGAGCATGCTAAAAGGTCCTAACACAAAGTAAAAGGAAATTAAGAAAACTATTGCTTTTTTCCTGAAAATTGTAGCAACTGAAAACAATGACTGAACACTCTGAGAGTGCATTCTATCACCCTGACGAGATAAAATTTAAGGAGAATAGAGAATTCACAAAGTTATATCATATCGATATATTAAAATTCAGCCTAAAACAATAGACCTCATTACGAGGCTCCGGGGAATAACTACAGAGTTTGTGGAGTTTATTCCCCAGAGCCTCGTCCTGAGGTCTATTGTGTTAGGCTGAATTTTAATATATCGAAATTGGTCTATTGACCATAACATGGATATCCAATATCAAAGAAGGAGGCGTTAAATCAAGGCTGTATATTTCTGTCAACCTTTTAGCTTAGCTGGAGAATGGCCGCCATGTTGCGCAACTCCGTCGCCGTCGTGCGCACGCGCCCACGAGCAATACCGTTAGCCATGATAACCATGAGAAAATCCATTTCTTTCCTATATGGGTATGGGGCTCCGCTTGGCGGCCCTTCGGGCCGCCGGAGCTCCGCTATAAAATTGGGCGTATTTTGGAACTGAATTATTATTATTTATAACTTTTGAATTGTTGACTGTGCGAGGCAGTCACGGATTACCGGATTAAAATTTATTATAGCTGTACTTATTGATCAAAATAGGTTTGCGAAGCTTTTAAATTCCATAATAAAATGAATTCAAAACAAATAAAGCTATAGGGGGGGGGGGGGAAGACTTATATCCGAGGGGGCTTATAGCCGATGATTTTTTTGGTTTACATGTAGATGGGCCTATAACCGGGAGGAGGTTTTATAATCGGGAGGGAAACGGGCTTATAAGCGGCAGTTTACAGTATGGAGCTAGAAACACATTAGTGCCATCTAGGCGTTCAGTTTGTTGGAGTGCAGTGCGAAAAATGGCATGGCGCAGGAAAAAGTGGGGGAGAAGTCAAAATATAACGTACTTGTGTATTGTTTTACATATCATTAAAGCAAATGGCTAACCTGTTTTATTTATAGAAAATGACAGGCACCACTGAAGTGAGCTTCTCCATAGTTTACGCCATAACAATGATCGTAGCTTTGGCTGGCAACACGCTGCTGATCTACATCGTGTGGAAAAAACCCGACACAAGAAATCTGACAAGTTTCCTGTTTGTTAACATGGCGGTGGCCGATTTTTTGATTGCAGTGTTTCAGATGCCTATCAGCATAACTATGTTTTATTTCTTCCACATTCCCTGCGAGCTTTACTACCCTGCATTCGTGTCTACTAACGCCTCCATTTTCTGTCTCGCTGTGATGGCATTTGATCGATACTTTGCTGTTGTGTATCCTTTCCGAAGTAGTATTTGGTTCAGGAAGCCCAAGATCATTACACCACTTATTTGGGTCTCATCCATGGCCTTGATGTCAGTCGCACTAGTGGTCTTCAAATTTATAGATGGTGCCTGCCGCTTTGATGTCACTGTCATATTGCCTCTGGCCTTCTGGAGTTACATCCTTGTTCTTACCTACCTCCTGCCTCTCGCCATCATCTCCATCCTCTACATCATAGCTGCTGTTAAACTGTGGCTCCACGAAATGCCTGCGGATGATGAAGTACGTGTAAACCAACGACAACAGCAAATCCCCAAGAAAAAAGTCATCCGAATGCTCATCATTGTTGTAGTGGTGTTTGCAGTCTGTTGGCTTCCAGTGCATGTGTATCAGATGGACGAATCTGTAAAAAAGGCAGCATTATGGCCGCCTTCTCTCATTTACTTCTGCTACTGGCTCAGTCAGGCTAACAGCGCCATAAATCCGTGGCTGTACATTGGTCTAAATGGAAAGATGAAGACAGCCTTTGCCAAAATGATCGGAAGTCGCCGTACAGTCAGTCCTAAACTGGAAAATCCTATGGTCACTGCCTCGAGAGGCAAAACGAACTTTTCATAGAGCCCCTTCCAAGATACCAAACTGTAAATATCACTTTCGTCAATGTAACAAACAAGAAATAGTGTTTGAGACGTTGCTTGACTAGTACGTCTAGTTATTAGCGAGACATAAATAAATAAATAAATAAATAAATAAGTAAATAAATATACATTTATATAGCGCCATTTTCCACTAATTGTCAATGGCGCTTTACAATACTGTAAAATTAAAATCCTAAGTTTAAAATCCTAAAATTAAAATCCTAATCCTTTAAAAACCTAATATCCTAAATCATGAAACTTAACATCCTAAGAATTAAATACGCTATACAATACAATTAGACTACAAATAAAAAGTAAAAAACTACAAATCAAATGCACGCTTAAAAAGGTAAGTCTTAAGATTGGCATCTCTTGGAATTGAGTGGTAACCGTCAGATATTGCTTGACAGTTGGCAAGCTTAAGCAAAGTTGTAGAACTGAGACATAACTCAATTAAATTGAAAGTAGTATACAAAGATTTAAGCCTGAGTGTAGCTAATCAAACGTATCAGCTATGACGGTCTGGGGTATTAAAACAAACTAAACGCTTGCTGCGTGTATCCAGGCAGTCGTTATACTGAGAAGCACTAGCTATATTGCAATTGAGCTAAATTTTCTGCATCTGAAGTCGTACAAAATTCAATCGAATCGATGTGCTCCAGCCATTCTGCCTTTGATTGCATTTTATGAAATCGATCAATAGCTTATTACTGGTTTGCAGGTCTTTAGGGAGTGAAATGAGTCAAGGTCTTTATATCAGCCTATGAACGTTTCAGTCTGTTTCCCTTAGCCTTTGTCGTTGTTGCTGTTGTTGTTGTTTTTGCGTTTCCCAAGCAAGCGAGACAGAGTTATGGCAGTGCGTGACATTGAGCTACGAACGCATTTGTCGAAAAATATATACTTATCTCGTGATTTTTACCCCGTTCAGAAGTTAAACTATTAGGAAAAGTGCTTATGTAAATGCTTGTTTGCTCAATACAGATAATCAGTCGCCTAGATAGCCAAAGTAAGTTCCAGATGTTTACACTATTTTCCGGCCGCAATGTTGGTTTACCGCAGAGGTACACTAACATGGCGGCTCCATACTTGGCTATCTAAATTTGTGCAAAATATTTCGACGAATATCTGAGGTTTGGGAAAACGCACAGAAAAATTAGATAAGTGTCATCTTTCTTAATCTCCTATTACATCACAATTTCGTGACTTTATCCACTGAATGGTTTTCGAATAATTTTTTTTTATTGCATCAGGATTGCGTGACAGAGCAGGCCGAGAATTGTTTTGCTGGGGTCAACATACCTTAGTTTCTTTCAGCTTAAATGTACCATAATTCCCTACATGGGTTTCATTCTTGTAAAGACACATAACTCTGTTACAAGAATATAACGAGAGAATATCGTTTAGTTCGAGATTTTAACTTTATTATACTTAACGAAGTTTCTCAGAACGTTTTACCTAGGTGTAATCGAATAAATACATTGGCAAAGAAATTCTCTAACCTTTCTGCTCTTGTTGCTCAGACGATCTTGAGTTCGTGCTGGGATTCTACTTGGTTCACGACCACGTCTAAAAATATGATGACGCTTCTAAGATGCTTTTTATCAAGTTGAAGAGTTGATAGCCCCGGTCGATAGCTCCTTTGGTATAACATGATTCTTGATAAATTCTTTCAAAATGTTCGCTCGTAAATTGATCTCTCATAAGGCTTCCAGACCGACCCGTTCCGAAAACGCTTAACGTCTATTAGTGTTGGTCTACCTCGAACGGTATGTTCGTTTGTATGTGATTTCATCGCCCTAGAAATCATGGAATCCGTGCTAACTTTTCATGTCGACAACTTCTGTAAATTGCATGTGCTGACGCATGCACAGGTGACGCAGCGGAAATTTAAACCCAGGCCTCATTGCATGGGTAAAAAGTTACTTCTATAAGGAGCTTTTCATAAAACCAAACTGTATATGTCGTTTTGTTAACAACTTGTTCTTAATCCCTCAAAAATTATTTCATTGCTTTTCCTAAAACAACTCTTCGAGGTTATTTTGACAGTACGCTAAACTAATTGACAATCTGACTCTAAACAATTGCTCTTTTTCAGTTCTCATGCACAATAGCTAGGTCTAGTTTTTTATATGATATGGCTATTTGACGAAAGTTTCAATTTCTTCTTGGCTGTTTCCTTTGTCCTGTCCGGCACCAACTCATTCAAGATTTAACGCTATGGATTTGCTGTTCTCCTGATATTGTAGCTCGTCGGGGTAATAAAATTCACTCTCAGAGTGTTCCTCGCCCGGGTACCGGGCACTCCCTTTATGGGTTTGACAACTAAAGCACGAGGGTACCCGGGGAGCATTTTGGTTTGACCGTTGACAAATCGTTGCTGACTACCCCCGGTCGGGCTAATTATAGTTACCCAACACCGCGAAAGTGTCCTAACTTTTGTGACGCGGCTGTTTTCGAGTTTGCGAGCGAAGCAATCTCGAAATAAATGTATCGTTGCGAAGGCGTTGTGGAGGGAATCGCGTAGCGAGTGAACTGACATGGAACTTCAACATTTCTCCTTCGATTCTACGGAGGAATTGAGCCGGCAGGGTTATTTTCAGTGGATTTATTCGCTTCGAGCGGCGGGCACTCCGGAAATCAGTGTCCGGCCTTGTCTTTCTTTCAGTAGTGGAAACCCACAGAACGATAACTCGCCGAAATCGCGTTAGATCGGCCCGAGGAGCTGGCAACCAACAAAGAATACAACACAGCAACAGGGTAAGTAGATTTTATTCACAAAATATAAGAATAATTGGCTTTTCAAGCAAAGCCGTTGCATTCCCATACAAACCTTTATAAATTCAAACCGTTGTAACACAACACCTCCATATGCTGCAAGGCGGGAGTCATGTTTCGCGTGGTCAAATTCGGTCGTTATGTAATGGTACATGCCATATGTCGCGTTAGCCTGAACGTTCGCATAAAAAGGAAAAAAAAAAAGGATAACATTGAGAGCTTGGGCCGCCTGTGGTCAAGGCAGCCTTCATGGTATTTTTCCCCGAAAAGAGCACGACTCGATCCCAAAATTACCGTCTTTTTACGAGTGCTTAGCAAGCCGAAATAATAAGCCTGGTGGGAAAAATTAACCCATAGTATTTAAATGTCATCCTTTTGCAGTTATTTAGCGTTTTCATACCCGCATGAAATTTAACTTGGAGTTTTAGAAAATTTCAAAGTTATACGCATCGTAGCCTGCGTAGCAGGCGTATAAAGGGGAGGGGGTGGGGGAGGAGGAAGAGAATTCGGGGAGTATGTGTTAGGCTGGTCGCAACCGCAACCGCAACCGCAACCGCAACCGCAACCGCAACCGCAACCGCAACCGCAACCGCAACCGCAACCGCAACCGCAACCGCAACCGCAACCGCAACCACAACCACAACCACAACCACAACCACAACCACAAACACAAAAACACACAAAAACAAAACTGTTTTTCTTAATTTACCATTAAACCAAAGATTCTAGTTTTTTTCTTCTTTTTTTTTGGGTTTAAAATTTTTATATTGGCTAGTGACCAAATAGATTATGTTAAATGGTATCAAGCCATTGGCTACTACTAAAAGATAACATATATGTATATATAAAGCTAGAAGGCTTTCAATTTGTTTACTCATCTAGCGTGGTAACACTAATAAGTGAAAGTGTTCTGTAATATAAAAGTCCTACGAATCTGAAATTGCAATCGACAAGGATATAAACTTCGTAAAAACTTATTCTCTTGATTATTTCCAATGTCACACCACATCTGTGATTATCTAGTGGTGAATACTGAACTCTTTTTTGGTGAATGAACTGAAGAATGTTTTTTTTTTTTTGGTATTGTTATTATTAATTATCATTATTAATTTTATTTTCTTGCACCTTGCATAAACTATCAGCGGAAACTAAACGGTGCGCCAAGACCAAACACAGTTCTGTTTATACTTCACAATCTTGATCTTGGTAGTTTCAATCAACCTATTCAATCTTTTTTCTTGCAGATAATCAGTGTTTCAGTGACAGCTGATTCATTGCTGCTGGTTTAAATTGTAAATAGCTTTAAGTCTGTGTGGCGAAGATATTTTTTAATATGTAGATAGTGTCCCCAGTTATATTTTTGTCAAGCTAATTAAAATTATCTTTTATTCACTCAAAGAATATTCTTGGAAGTTTAAAACTAGTATTTACTATCACTTTATGATTTTCAGTTCGTATTTACAGTTTATTGAAATCATAATCTGTGTAATTTACAACAGAGTATTCTTTTTGCGAAAACACCCTTTCATTCGGTGATCCATTAGCGCTGAAGAAAGTTTAAACCCCGTCCATGTTCATACTACGACGGAGAAATTTAAGGACGCAGCTTTATTTCTACGGTTTGGCTTACCATCCACAATAATCCGTCACGAAAACGGTAGAATATTTGAAAAAGCCGGCTTCGCGGTTTAGTGTGGAAGGAAAACATTTTGAAAACGGATCTTTTCGAAATCGATGAAAACGTTATAAACATGTGATTCCCAGCCAACTTTTTACTCAAACACAAATCCAAAATTTACTTTGATAAATTACAGATCCGGCAGTTGCCTCAAACAATTGACCAGTGTGAAACAAATGACGTCTATATATGTAATGTAAACTTTAATAAAAATAAGGCAGGGCGCAGCTTATCAAATTAATCCGCGCCCTTCGAAAATTTTACCACCTGTGTAATGGGTTTTATGACAGTTTTGCACTCTATGTCAACACACGAAAGGCAGGCATCTCCTCTGTAAGAACAGCCTTGGCATTGTGCTTCGTATTTTAAAATTTTCAAGGTACGTAGGTTCAATTCTTCATTTCTTTGCTCAGAGCCTCGTTATAACAGTATCTCCGTGTGACTGAATTTTCCGAATTTACATATATCGTAACTGAACTTCAGCCAGAGATCTTGCTAAAAAAAGATCTAAAATTCATATTCATTTGTCGCTTGTTATGTTAATGAAACAAACGTGCTAAAGTGTTGATTTTGTGCAAGAACCTCATTTAACAAGAATTTTCGGGAAATTCCAAGTTACCCTCTTTTTTATATATTTACATAAGAATTTATTTTATAAGAATATCGAGACTGAAATTTACGAAATTTTAAGAATATTTTAAGAATAAACCCGAGGCTGAGATATTCAAACATAATTTCGTGTGATGAAAGGCTTTATATTTTAAAATAAATCGTATAAAGTTTTTCCTTTCTCTCAACTTCAAAATCAGCCATAAAGCAACAAAAACAGTACTAGCCGTATGTTCGATGCTAATAACATTTCTGTAAGACAATATGGGCTTCATATTAGGCTTCAATACATACAGACTGGCTCCAAAATTACTTTAACATCATTCAATCAGCAAACACATTCGGAAACAGAAATGCCCTACACTATATGATGTAAGAAATTTTCATACGAATATTTTCAGCCTAAAATCGGCGGAAAATTAAAACGACAATATTCAACCTCGGCCGGAAAAACAATAGTCTTATTAAAACAAGAAAAAAAAAAAGAGTGTAGGAGCTAAACCTTTAGACCATAAGCTATCGAGAAATTTACAGATCTCAAATTTCAGCTGCCAGTTACAAAGTGCACTACTTCTCAACTGAGTTGTCGGAATTGTGCTTTGTCCGTGATAACTTCCAAACTTTGGCAAAAATAAGAATTTTTATGAAACTTCTGGGAAGATATATAGACAGAAAACCTTTTATTAAACCGAAAGTTTACAAGAATAAGTGCTAGAATTGCTCAGCTTTAACCAGATATACAAATAAATAAATGAAATGACTAAATGGATTTTTTTTGAGTTTTTTTTCCCCCATTTTTATCGTCCTATTCTTGAGCTTTTAATAGAAGAAACCAGTCGAAATTTCAAAAGTCACCCTATTTCTTCCTTTTCTACACTAAGGTTTGTAAACTGATATAGTCACAGCCCCTTCTAAGTGCCAACAGGTGTACAAGACTGCGTTGTGGGCCATTAAGAAGACAGGCCTTTCGGTAGAGATCCTGATTCTCCAACAACATACTATTAACCAATATACCGTCTCTTCTTCACTCATCATTTCCTACGTGTTATTCATTTTCATTTGTCGATCTATTGACTCCTTTTCACTCATTAGAGTCGAAAATACGTCATGTTTTCATTTTTTCGCGAACTGATATGTTAATTAATCGACACAGGAAATATTTCGGCTACTGAGGTGAAAGTTGCAATTCCTTACAACTGAGTTAAGACTTCCTGTAGCAATTAAGCGTTTGCTTTGAGCTCGGCAAAGTTTGGTTAACTGATATCATTACAGCTCTATCTAATTGCTAAGATGTACACAAAACTATATTGCGCGCCATTAAGACGACAGATCTTACTGATGAAGACAATTTGAGTTTTAATTAAAATATGAATTACTAATTTTCCATGTGTACGCATGTTGGTGGCAAACGAAATACCTTGTCTTTTTATTCCATTGGATAATTGTGTGTAAAATGTTTCCTTCTACCATGTTACCATCCCTATAAATTTGGAAAAACAACTTTTTTGCCGTCCATAAAACCTGGATCGCCTTACACGACCACACAAACGCTTAATTCATGCCCGTTAGAGCATGCCTACATTAATTTAATGGTGGCGAATCGGGTCCTTCAAAAACCATGGGTCTCGCAAACGTTTGGTCGAATTTTACGGGTCTCACAGTCCTTTTCTTTTTAGCAGTTATGTGCGTCTCACAGTCTCGATTTTACTCACGAAGCTCTCTCGGAGTCTCGATTTTTTGCAAGGCGAAGAGAGTGTCTTAAGTCCCCATTTTTATTGTTTGTTTTTATAACTGACATCTGAGAGTTTGAACATTAGAATAAGTTGAAGTCTCGTAATTTAAAAGTCAAAATGTCTTTGGATGTAAAGAAAAACGCTAGTCTTGCCTTCTCGCGAAGTGTTGCATTTGCCATTCACCACCTTTTAATTTAGCCCGCGTTAAATTCAACTGTTCAAGAAGGTTTTCAAAAGTCGTTTCATTTTCGGCAGCCCACATTGCGCCGTTTTCAAGCATCCGGGTCGGTCGTTTTCCAATTTATCAGTTAGTGTTGAGAGAATTTAAATATATATTTTTTAAATTTTGTTTTGTTTATTATTATTATTATTATTATTATTATTATTATTACTATTATTATTATTATTATTATTATATTTTTGTTTCTTTTTGTTTTCTCTTTTCATACATATTATATGTCAAAAGATCATGCTCTAGATGGCACCGAACCAACGAGGAAAACCCTATATTCAACACCTCCCCGTAAAAAAATAGAGAGAGAGAAAAGAAAGAATGAATAAAAATTTTCCCTTCATGATACACCCCAGAGTTAAACGATACAAAATTACCTTTTTCAGTTTTTTTTTTTTTTTTTTTTGTAATCTGCAGAGTTAAAACTTGCATTAGGAAGCTAGATTTTTCAAAGTTTGCCCCAAAAAGGGTTCTAAGTAGAGGAGTAGAGGACGATACACAACGGCGCGAAGCAGACGACTTGCTACTCTTGTCCGCATGACTTCATGCTGAAATAAATACAGTAGAGCGCTTTTAAGTGCTCTTGGCGTACTAAATCCAGCAGTTGTCTCAAATAGATGACCACTGTGAAACAAAAGACGTCTATATATGTACTGTAAACTTTAATAAAAAAAAAAAAAAAAAAAAAAAATAGGGCAGGGCGCAGCTTATCAAATTGATCCGCGCCCTTCGAAAATTTCACCGCCTGTATAATGGGTTTTATGACAGTTTTGCACTCTGTGTTAACACACGAAAGGCAGGCAACTCCTCTCTAAGAAAGGCCATTTTTAAGGTACGTAAGTTTAATTCTTCATTTCTTTGCTCAGAGCCTCGTTATAACAGCATCTCCGTGTTATTGTAATTTTCCGAATAAACATATATCGTAACTGAACTTCAGCTATAGATCTTGCTAAAATCCATCTTCATTTGTCGCTTGTTATTGTAGTGAAACAAACCTTCTTAAGTGCCGACTTTGTCCTAGAACCACATTTTAATTTTCGGGAATTCCAAGTTACCCTCTTTTTTTATATATTGATATAAGAATTTATTTTATAAGAATATCGAGGCTGAAATTTACGAAATTTGAAGAATATTTTAAGAATAAACCCGAGGCCGAGATATTCAAACGTAATTGTAAATAAAATAAAAAATTTATGTTTTAAAATAAATCGTTTAAAATTCTTACTTTCTCTAAACCTCAAAATTAGCCATAAAGCAATATAAACAGCACTAGAATAAGTTGAAGTCTTGTAATTTCCATTTCCTAAATCCAAGGAAACTGCCCTATAAAACTCTTCTTCAATCCCCAACGGTTAATCTGTTCTTGCATTATTGGCTTTATTTGGTAAGGTTAATTACGATTCTCAGTTGTAGCTCGGCGGCTGAAATTTATTCCGTTTTCTCTCCTTTCTTCTTCACCTACAAGGACAAATTAGAAAAAAAATTAAGCAAACGTAGTTAAGTGGCAGTCCCGCTAAAAGCGGTCCACTCGACTTCGGGACCAAAAATCATTTTCCTTCATTTTTTGCCAGTGAAAAGGGTTTGACACCTATATATGAAAAAGCAATTTATTATTTTCCAATTCCTTCTTTTTGCTTTGCTACGAGCCAAAATTGAATTTTGGCCAAACTGAGGTTGCCGACCGTGATCAGAAAGGTAAAATTCACCGATATTGTGAAGCGTGCTACGTCGCCTAAAATGCAGCTCACGGAAATTCGTTTTCATGCGAATTTTAAGGTACATTCATTACTTTGCCTGACGAAATATGGAAACTTTTCGAAAAATTCGAAGCTTACCAGCGAGGCTGGAAGATACCCTACTCCGAGGCCTTTGATCACCTACTAAAATTTAGCCAAATTTGACGGGGAAAATCTCAAAACTTGGGTCTAAATGAAGCCTAAAAAGCACACCACAGTAAATTTCATACCTTAATAAACCATTCTATAAGTTCAAACCGGCGGGTATCCCATTGGATTGCACGCGAGAACAGATTAAAATCTGCCACAGTCAGTGTGTTTACATAGCTATCGCTCGTATCAAAGCTCATCTGCGTAACCCTAGCACCCGGTGAAAATAAATCTTCTTCCCTTCAGGTTCGTTTGTTGACCTTCTGAGTAGTGGCAAATAGTTTCCTTTAATACTTGTGTACACTCTACATCCAGTTTTGAGGTGAAGGTTGCGTTAAAGTTGATCAATTCTCAAGACTTGCGCGACTCCAAAAGTAAATAATGGCGCCGGTCTGCAGAAAATAACCGTAGCCGTCGTCCTGACCCTTCAATAAGTTCTGCCGCAGAGGTAGCACTAGGAGAAGAAGAAAATCGTAAGTTTTCATATACCGTTTAATGGCAACTGAATCCTGTACTAGTGCCAAGACTACTGGGAGCTTGAGGGCTATATGCCCGAATTTGAAAAACAACAACGAACACTTGCCGGTTGCATCGCTGGGAAATGAACCTGAATGAACAGGACACGCTTGAATAGAACTATGTTTTGCGATGAATGATGGGCTTTACTTCTGTTTTATGCTTGATGCTTGTCTTTTAGTATCTTGCACAGCGCATACAGTAAACTTCAGGATCCGTTTATCGGGCCGGTTATACAACGAAAGCTGCACCAGCTTCGTCAAAATGTCACACAAGTTGTAACCTGATCAATTACCCAGGTATCTGCATGTGAGGCCCCAAAGGGTAGGGTTTTTCAGCCGTTTGGGTCATAAAAAGGGTATCCATTTTGGCCATTTTGGTTATAAATTGGGTATGGTGTTAGCCCTCTAGTCTTGAATTGGGTATGTTCCTAGGCAGAAGCTACTTTTTCATCATTATCAATAAGACCTTCAACAAAAGCCCCTCGTAACGTATGTTTAGGGCAACTGTGTCAGCCCCAACGGTCATAAATAGGCTATCGAATTTTTGGTCATGTCATAAATAGGGTAGCAAAAAACGCAGATTTTGGTCATAAAGAGGGTAAGGGTTTTGGGAAGTGGGCCGCACACCCCCACTCAACTTTTCTGGAAGTACCCCCTCCCCCCCCCCCCCCCCCGTGAACCAATTACCAGGGGCCGAGGGCAAACTCCTACCCCGCGCGCGCCGATCATTAGATTTGGCAAGATTTTCTCATTTCAATATTGATAATGAAAAAGCCACCCATTAATATTTTGGACTAGTGTAATCTTTTCAGTATGACCGAACGACGACAATCATTGGACCTTTTCAATTTTTATCTACCTTTCCTCGGAAAAATGTAAGGAGTTGCTAATACACGAGGGCGGAGGAAGCAGACATGGACCTAAAATTCACTTTTCCTTTCCCGTTATCAGCCGTTCGTTTTTCATAGAAACCACAATGGAAGAAAATCAAAAGATGGCACCAAGAAACCTTCCAAAAACCGTCCATATTGAAGCGCGTGCAGATGTTGAGAGGCCGATTTCTCACTTTGTGTTTATAGGACTACTACCCTTCCCATTTTTTCTGACGATACCAGAATTATTGGCCATAAAAATAGTTTGTCTTTGATTTTTCCGCCTCGCGAAACATATATTTAAGTAATGGGACATGCACTCTTACTGGTATGGGACTCAAGTGACGGTGTGGACTTTGAACGTAATTGTCTTAAAATGCAATAGGCTTTTTTATTAAAGGTGTTATATCGCATCCGGCATACGTCAGTGTTACATCCTCATGGTGTCTGTAAAAATCATAATAGCCCGAAGAAAATACATATTTGAGAACATTTCTACATATATCATGTATAGCGAGCATTAACATATGTGAATTAAAAGTAGTGTTAATACAGACTTATATTCATAACCATCACTGAATAGGACCTAGCGGCAATAAAACAAAAGATGCAATTGAACCCTTTCGCCCGTAGTTCAGCAAACACCACTGGCCGTATTTTTTTTTTTTTTTACAACAGAAAAGGCTTGGTGACAGTTGCACTGTGACTTGACGCTGCACTGAGATTGACGAGCTACTGAATCTATTTATAACACTCTTTCACCATGTCCTTTAGCTTACAAGTTCATTAAAGAAGACCTTCGCTCTCTGGCTTTGAGTCGAATTTCAAAATGATCTCACATGGCCTTGAGCATCGTGATATTGAATCCCATGGTCGGAGCTTATCGTTTAAAATCAAGGGCTCCTGCTCAGGGATGGAGGAGCGTATTTTGAATTGGGGGGGGGGTGGGGGGGGGGGGCTTACAAGCGAGCGCCATAGGCGCTTACTTGTAGGGGGTCTAGAGATATTTGTAACATTATTATTTCAAGTAATTTCGGCTTAAAATTGGGGTGAATAAAGCCCCCTCCCATCTCCCCCGGCTCCGACGTCCCTACTGCATTTGAAACAAGTTGATAATTATACCCCATTAATGACCAAATCGGCTGAAAAACCAGACCCTTTGGGACCGCCCATACTTACATAGCCCATATAAGGGAGTACTTCCCGGGCACCAACGCTTGAGTCCCATACCAGTAAGAGTGCATGTCCCATTACTTAAATATATGTTTCGCGAGGCGGAGAAATCAAAGACAAACTATTTTTATGGCCAATAATTCTGGTATCGTCAGAAAAAATGGGAAGGGTAGTAGTCCTTTAAACACAAAGTGAGAAATCGGCCTCTCAACATCTGCACGCGCTTCAATATGGACGGTTTTTGGAAGGTTTCTTGGTGCCATCTTTTGATTTTCTTCCATTGTGGTTTCTATGAAAAACGAACGGCTGATAACGGGAAAGGAAAAGTGAATTTTAGGTCCATGTCTGCTTCCTCCGCCCTCGTGTATTAGCAACTCCTTACATTTTTCCGAGGAAAGGTAGATAAAAATTGAAAAGGTCCAATGATTGTCGTCGTTCGGTCATACTGAAAAGATTGCACTAGTCCAAAATATTAATGGGTGGCTTTTTCATTATCAATATTGAAATGAGAAAATCTTGCCAAATCTAATGATCGGCGCGCGCGGGGTAGGAGTTTGCCCTCGGCCCCTGGTAATTGGCCCGGGGGGGGGGGGAGGGGGTACTTCCAGAAAAGTTGAGTGGGGGTGTGCGGCCCACTTCCCAAAACCCTTACCCTCTTTATGACCAAAATCTGCGTTTTTTGCTACCCTATTTATGACATGACCAAAAATTCGATAGCCTATTTATGACCGTTGCGGCTGACACAGTTGCCCTAAACTTACGATATGAGGGGCTTTTGTTGAAGGTCTTATTGATAATGATGAAAAAGTACCTTCTGCTTAGGAACATACCCAAATCAAGACTAGAGGGCTAACACCATACCCAATTTATAACCAAAATGGCCAAAATGGATACCCTTTTTATGACCCAAACGGCTGAAAAACCCTACCCTTTTGGGCCTCACATGCAGATACCGATAATTGGTCAGGTTACAACTTG